>NC_136068.1:428829013-429034013 GCF_964261635.1 Lissotriton helveticus
CCCTCACCCCTCACCCTCAACCCCTCACCCTCACTCACCCCTCAACCCCCTCACCCACCCTCACCCACCCTCACCCTCACTCACCCTCACCCTCACCCCTCAACCCCTCACCCTCCCTCACCCTCACTCACCCTCAACCCCTCACCCTCACCCTCACTCACCCTCACTCACCCTCACCCTCACCTCACCCTCACTCACCCTCACCCCTCACCCTCACCTCACCCTACCCCTCACCCTCACTCACCCTCACTCACCCTCACCCCCTCACCCTCACCCCTCACCCCTCACCTCACCCTCTCACCCTCACCCCCTCACCCTCACCCACCCTCAACCCCTCCCTCTCACCCTCACTCACCCTCACCTCACTCACCCTCACCCTCACCCCTCACTCACCCTCACCCTCACTCACCCTCAACCCCTCACCCTCAACCCCTCACCCACCCTCACTCACCCTCAACCCCTCAACCCCTCACCCACCCTCAACCCCTCACCCACCCTCAACCCCTCACCCACCCTCAACCCCTCACCCTCAACCCCTCACTCACCCTCACTCTCACTCACCCTCACTCACCCTCACTCACCCTCAACCCCTCACCCTCACTCACCCTCACCCTCACTCACCCTCTCACCCTCACCCTCACTCACCCTCAACCCCTCACCCTCACTCACCCTCAACCCCTCACCCTCACTCACCCTCAACCCCTCACCCACCCTCAACCCCTCACCCACCCTCAACCCCTCACCCTCAACCCCTCACTCACTCACCTCACTCACCCTCACTCACCCTCAACCCCTCACCCTCACCCTCACTCACCCTCACTCACCCTCACCCTCACTCACCCTCAACCCCTCACCCTCACTCACCCTCACTCACCCCCTCACCCCCTCACTCACCCTCACTCACCCTCACTCTCACTCACCCTCACCCACCCTCACTCACCCTCACCCACCCTCACTCACCCTCACCCACCCTCACTCACCCTCACCCACCCTCACTCACCCTCACCCACCCTCACCCTCAACCCCTCACCCACCCTCAACCCCTCACCCTCAACCCCTCACTCACCCTCACTCACCCTCAACCCCTCACTCACCCTCACTCACCCTCAACCCCTCACCCACCCTCACCCTCACCCTCACTCACCCTCAACCCCTCACCCTCACTCACCCTCACCCTCAACCCCTAACCCTCACCCTCACTCACTCACCCTCAACCCCTCATCCTCACTCGCCCTCAACCCCTCACCCTCACTCACCCTCACCCTCACTCACCCTCAACCCCTCACCCTCAACCCCTCACTCACCCTCACCCTCACTCACCCTCACCCTCACTCACCCTCAACCCCTCACCCTCACCCTCACTCACCCTCAACCCCTAACCCTCACCCTCACTCACCCTCAACCCCTCATCCTCACTCGCCCTCAACCCCTCACCCTCACCCTCACTCACCCTCACCCTCACTCACCCTCACCCACCCTCAACCCCTCACCCTCACTCACCCTCACCCACCCTCACCCACCCTCACTCACCCTCACTCTCCCCCTCACCCTCACTCACCCTCACTCACCCTCAACCCCTCACCCTCACTCACCCTCACTCACCCTCACTCACCCTCACCCTCACTCACCCTCACCCTCACTCACCCTCAACCCCTCACCCTCACTCACCCTCAACCCCTCACCCTCACTCACCCTCAACCCCTCACCCTCAACCCCTCACTCACCTCACTCACCCTCAACCCCTCACTCACCCTCACTCACCCTCAACCCCTCACCCACCCTCACCCTCACCCTCACTCACCCTCAACCCCTCACTCACCCTCACCCTCACTCACCCTCAACCCCTAACCCTCACCCTCACTCACCCTCAACCCCTCATCCTCACTCGCCCTCAACCCCTCACCCTCACCCTCACTCACACCTCACCCTCACTCACCCTCAACCCCTCACCCACCCTCAACCCCTCACCCTCAACCCCTCACTCACCCTCACCCTCACTCACCCTCAACCCCTCAACCCCTCACCCTCACTCACCCTCAACTCCTCACCCTCACTCACCCTCAACCCCTCACCCACCCTCAACCCCTCACCCTCACTCACCCTCACTCTCACCCACCCTCACTCACCCTCACCCTCACTCACCCTCACCCACCCTCACTCTCACTCACCCTCACCCTCACTCACCCTCAACCCCTCACCCTCACTCACCCTCAACCCCTCACCCTCACTCACCCTCAACCCCTCACCCTCACCCACCCTCAACCCCTCACCCACCCTCAACCCCCACTCACCCTCAACCCCTCACCCTCAACCCCTCACTCACTCACACTCACCCTCACTCACCCTCAACCCCTCACCCTCACTCACCCTCACTCACCCTCAACCCCTCACCCTCACTCACCCTCAACCCCTCACCCACCCTCACCCTCACTCACCCTCAACCCCTCACCCACCCTCAACCCCTCACCCTCACCCTCACTCACCCTCAACCCCTCACCCTCACTCACCCTCACTCATCATCACCCACCCTCAACCCCTCACCCGCCCTCACCCACCCTCACTCACCCTCACTCACCCTCAACCCCACTCACCCTCAACCCCACTCACCCTCAACCCCACTCACCCTCAACCCCTCACCCTCAACCCCTCACCCTCACTCACCCTCAACCCCTCACCCTCACTCACCCTCACCCTCACTCACCCTCAACCCTCACTCACCCTCAACCCCTCACCCTCACAACACATATTGTGTTACAATAGGTGTCACATTTGCGAAAGATAAAACTATTGGCATTGTAAATAACAAAGCTATTAATTTCGCTATTTTCAAAACAAGCACATAAATAAAAAATGTGTCCTTTACAATACCAATAGCTCAAACATTCCTAATGCGAGACCTATTGCATTGCTGTGCTTCTCTCCCCTGCTGCACTCTCCTGCTCTCTAGAGATGTGGCCTAACGACCAGAGCTGCCATCTAAGTCACGTAAATACAAAACATGTTGCATTCCAAATGCTATAGGTGTCACATTCGCGAAAGTTATAACTATTGGCATTGTAAATGACAAAGCCATCAATTTAGCAATTTTAAAAACCAACAAATAAATAAAATGTCATTTACAAGACCAATAACTCCAACTTTTCTAATGCGAGACCTATTGCATTTCCAATGCTTGTTATTTACTCTATCCTGCCTCTGGGAAGTATAGCTTTCAGGGGTGGCTACCACCATGTCTGGCTCAGAGGCTTGGTCGGTCCATGTTTCAGTGATGAACAATAGATCGATGTTGCAGACAATTATCAGGTCTGCTATTTCTTGCTTATGTTTGCTCAGAGAGCGAGCATTGATAAGAGCAGATACTATAGGGGGTCCCTTCTTATTGTCCCTACAGCGCGTATTAGTAATGTTGAGACTTGGTATGATGGGTAGGTTAACCTCACAGTTGGGAGCATAGAGATTAATGCTTGTTGGCCACCCCCATCGAATACCAGTATAGTGCAGGCGCGATTAAGTGCCCTTACTTGGGCATCTTCACCGATTTTCCCTCCTCGGTAACCTTTGGTTGGGTTCCGTCGGGTTCTTTTAATGGCAGCTGACAGCCGATCATCTTTTTGCTCAGAGTCCGGGCTGCCTTGGGTTGCGCCTTTTGTTTGTGACCTTTTCGTTCAGACGGAGGTATATGGTGTCTTACCTTATCAGTTTTCTTAGTTTTTTCACTCGTCTTCTTGTGGGAGTAGATTTTTTCAGAGTCCCCTTCTAGAATTTCAACGTCCGATCCCTCGTGCATTGTTTCTGCTGGTGCTCCGCATTCTTACTCGTCGCTGCGGAAACCCAGATCTTTGAGGAATGTTTTCTTCGATCTGCGACATCGCGGCGTAGTGGGCCTCTCTTGGTTTCGGCGGCTTCGAAATGTTTTCAACAGGAATGCCACGGCAAGCCTCACAGTCCTTGTCCTGAAGATCCTTAGCAGGCACAGGTTGCAGACATCGTGTGGGTCACGTTGAGCGTACTTGTGGTGGCACTTGAGACAAAACTTGAAAGGGGTGTTTTCCATGTCCCCTACCCCGCCATTTGTGGACCGATGAAGTACTCTGTGGTGTTGTCACTCAAACTCTACTCTTGTCCCTGGTTACAGCGTTGATGAAAGGGGAGATTCACTGTAGCCTTTTTTCAGTATTCTTGAAGTTTTGGGAGAAAAATATCGACCCAACAGTGGAAAAAATAATCTTCGGATGGCTACCACACACGTCGACTTCCAGGATACCGTCTGATGTCACAAGGGATGTACCTGGCAGCACCAAATGGTGGTCGACAGCGACCAAAACGAGAGAAAAAGACTATTCCGGACCCAACCACTAGATGGCGAAAAAATGAACAGCGTGTAAATCCAGAAAAGGATTCACGCTGCAAAAGTGAAGAGTCAACATGGCACACCATGCCCACAAACACTGCCTGTGGTATATTTAAGTCACCCCTCTGGCAGGCCTAAGGCAGGGTGCACTATACCACAGGTGAGGGCCTAGCTGCATGAGCAATATGCCCCTACAGTGTCCAAGTCCATTCTTAAACATTGTAAGTTTAGTGAAGCCATACTGAGTACATGGGCTGGGAGTTTGTCATTACTAACTCCACAGCTCCATGATGGCTTTACTGAACTTCTCAGAACAAACCCACACCGATGCCAGTGTTGGATTTATTGTAAAATGCACTCAGAGGACATCTGTAGGAAGGTGGATACCAGACTATGGTCACCCCAGATTTTTTGCCTTGTGTTTAGCTGGTTTTCGACTTAGTTGGCCTGGGACCCTGCTAATCAGGGCCCCAGGCTATCTGCTCTCTCTTTAAATGGACTCCATGTACTATAGGTACATCACCAATTGGGTACTGGACACCTTGTCAGCCCCTGTACCATGCACTATAGGTGCTCAGGGCATAGGTGCACCCAAGGCCTACCAGGGGCTGCAGCATATCTTTTGCCACCCCTGGCTGGTACTTAAATCGACACAACTGGCTGTTTCCACAGCTGGGGCAAGGTGGTGTACTCACCCCTTGCTTAGATATAGTATACTTATGTCTAAACCTATATCTGGACACATATACACCTATAAGTCACTCCTATTGCAGGCCTTTACAATCCTGGAGGCAGAGTGCTTGGTTTTATGTGAGATGGTGCTCTAGCATGAGCTGAGCCTGTCTGCAGTGTTCGGAACCACTTCCTTACTGCTGTTCCAGAGATACTGCCATACCATATACTCTTAAGTGCATTATAATCCTCGCAATTAATGCTAACTTTGGTTTGGCTTTATCCAAACATGTCGTGTTTGGTGTCATACACTTTGGAATACTACCCCCTCGCCAGTTCTGGCGACGGGGGTAGCATTTCACCCTTCTAGAGGGAGAAAACATGTTACTTTACTGAAAACGCGGTTAATCCTAACCAGAAACCCCAGCATCACAAAATGGATGCTGCTGCCACAGACACGAGTCTGGCCTCCTGCTGCTGACCGAAACTTGGCAGAGGATGCTTGGACAAAGGGTTTCCTGTCACAGGGAGGTGTCACACCACCCCAGACAGGAGATAGTGGATTGTAGCAGGGAGGGTTGAAAGAAACTAGACACTGCCTGGGGCGCACAAGGTGTCCCCAAGCAAATGCCAGCCAAACCAGTTCTGGGGCACTCCAGCCCCAGTCTTGGCGCGAAGCTGGACAATCAAATCAGATTATCCTGACTGAAACTTATGAAACGAAACTCTGGACCCTTCGACATCCTACTCGACGTAGAAGACTGAAGAATCTCCCTTGTGGTCAAGGAGTGACCACCCTGTGCAAACAGGCACCATCCAGCACCTCGACGTTTGCTTTGTTGCAGTTCCCGCCGGAACTCGAGCGACAGATCGACGAGATCAAGCTTGCCTGCCTTCTAACAGCCCGATCCACAGTCCCTGCAGAGCCGAGACCCGTGGAGGCGACCTGAAGCGTGGGGCTGGCCATCTTGGAAAAACTATGAAGCGCTGACCGTGCAGCATCCAAGGCTCCCTCGAAGCTGTGCATTGGAGTTTGAGAAGCTCCTGCCTCGAGCAGCTTGTGCACCGAAACTCACCCCTCCACACTCATCGAGTGCTGCGTGGGGCCCTTCTACATTTTCCTGCTCGATGCGTTGGTCCGGTTGCTTGCCTGTTGGCTAGTGGCCCCAGTACTGACGAACCTTTGAATTTGCTCTGCTAGTCTGGTTGCTCCAGACTGGCCCTCGCTCCCCTGAAAAGGAGCACCCGATCTGACCTTCCTGGTCCGGTCAAGAAGCGATCTTCGAATCCTGCGTGGGTTGCCTTTGCCAAGGCTTGTTGACTCCGATCCGGAAGCCGACACCGCCGACAGCGAGAGCCTTCGTGGGACAGCTCGTGATCCACTCCAGGACATCCTCGGTGCCCCAGAGTCCACGTGGCAGTGGAAACAACCTTAACGACATCAACCTGATTGCGCCAGACATCGCCTGGTTCCTTCCTGGTCACTGGCTAGTGACCCAGACTCTGTCCCCTCTGCTTTCAGGTACTCTACATCTTCGATCCACCCTTGGATCACACCGGACACTTCTCTTCTGGACGCCTGCAGCATCTTCATCTCCAGGCACCATAGAACTGCGTGACGAAACCCGACACATCTTTGCACCCGCTTCCTGTGGGTGAGGTAACTCTTGAACGCCGGTGCTCCTGTAGTGGTTTACACCTCTAGTGTCTAAGTCTAAAGTTTTGTCCTTCTAGTCCAGTTGGAAGACTCTTAAAACTAACTCGATAACTTACGCACCATTGTCTTTGCATTGGTGCATGCGTGTGCTTTCTGCACTGCACCCGAATCCCGCGGGCTACTCCCGTCCTAACTGCTGTTAGTCCAGTGTAGTCCCAGTGATTCCCAAGGCCCTACGCCTTACCACTGATCGATTAATGATTGTTATACCACTTTATTGATATATGGTTTGAGTGGCCACCGGCCCTATCCACAACTGTGCAAGTTCTATATGTTATATTGTGCTATTGTTTAAACGCTTGTGCTTCATTGCTCATAAAGAGTAGTGAGGATTATTCTGAGAATAAATACATATATTTTTATAGTATATAACTTGTGTGGTGTCCTTTCGTTTGATATTACAGGATTGCATATGGTAAAACAGCTGGCTTCACATATCCTCTTGAGTTAAGCCTTTAGGCTGCTTAGTCCATGCTACCTCTAGGATAGCTTGTCTTTAAGGTTGACTTACAACCACTACCATAAGGGATTGTTTGGACTGATACAGGGTGCCCACAGAACTGTGGACATCATACATCAGGCCAACTTCTTACAACATCTTAGAGATGCCCCCTGAAAAACATCCAACACACTAGTGTTCAGCTGACTGGTCTGCAGCCTGCCACACATGGACATGTTCTGACCCCCTGAGGTGAGAGCACTTGTGCTCTCCTGGGTCAGGAACAAAGCGTGCTTGAGTGGAGATGCTTTACACCTATCCTCTACCAGGAACAGCATTCACATTTGCTAAGTTTGTTACTCTTGGAGTGACTTTGCCAAACTATTTTCATACTACTGTGAAGTCTTGGACAGCCTTTACAAAACCATACCTAATGCATTTGAAAAGTATTACCATTCTTAAAATTATGACTTACCTGCAGCTGAGTTCCTCTTGGTTCTAAAATAAAAATGTTTTATACAAAACAATTGGTCTTGGAATCAGTCTGTGAGTGTGTGTAATCATCTTCTGCACGAGTGTGTCAGACAAATGCTTAACAGCCCTCTGATAAGCCTAAATGCTCAACCACACTACCCCAAATAGAGCTTTTAGTATTATTTACTTAAGCCTCTGTAGATCCACTGGACCCTGTGCACACTATACCTTACTTTGGTATAGTATATACAGAGCCAGCTTCCTACAGTGTTCTGTTTGTTATTTTATCAATAATGTGCAACAGACTCCCATAAGTCTGCCACCACAGGGTTCAGCCATGCAAAATGGAGGGAATCAGCACTTGCTCTACCTCAGCAGGAGCAGTTGGAATGGTCTCTAATCCTCATAATGTGTAGTGACTAAAATGTACAGTACATCTAATACAATTTAAAATGCATCATATGGAGTAGTTAATTGAAGGGACAGCTCACCTGTCTGAGCACATCACATTTGCCACTGTGTCTCTATCAGTGCTGGTGCCAGGGCCATCTGCCACGTGGAGAAAGCCTTAGGGATGCACACACAGAGGCTTTGTTATGGAAGGTGCCATACGTTCTAGTGATCAGTTTTTTGGGGCACCAGGTGTCAAGGATCTTGGTGCATACAGCTGGGGGAGGGGGAGTGTGAGAAGTTGGCCTGATATATGATGTTTCCAATTCTGGAACCACCTTTTATCAGTCCAAACTATCCCTTATGGTGTCTGGTTGTAAGTCAACCCTATAGACAAGCTATCTTAATGGTAGCATAGACTAAGCAGCCTTAAAGGCTAAACTCAAGAGGTCGTGTTAAGCGAGCTGTTTTACCAATCACAGTCCTGTAATATCAAATGAAAGGACACCACACAAGTATATATTATAAAAATATATGTATTTATTTCTAAAAATAATCCCCAGTATTCTTTATGAACAAAGGGGCACAAGCGTTAAATCAAAAGCACAGTATAACATACAAAGTTGCACAATTATGGATGAGGGCGAGGGGCCACTCAGACCATATACTAAAAAAATGGTATAAGAGATACCAATCGATCAGTGGTTAGTCCTAGGGCCTAGGGAATCGCTGGGAGCAGTCGGGACAAGCAATGCTGAAGTCGGGAAAAGCCCGCGGGATTCGGGTGCAGTGCTGAAAGCACAAGCATGTACCAATGTTAAGTCAATGGTGCGTAAAAGTTACACAAATAGAGTTTATGGACACTTCCGCTGAACCTAGAAGGACAAAACTTTAGACACAGACCCTAGAGGTGTGTAACAGTGTGGGAACACCGGCGTTGCAATGTTACCTCACCCACAGGAAGCGGGTGCACAGGGTCGAAGTAGTGTCGGGTTTCGTCACGCAGGCTCTGGGTGCTTGAAGCTGAAGATGCTGCAGGCGATGGGAAGGAGAAGTGTCCGGTGGGATCCAAGGGTGGACCCAAGTCGAAAAGTACCTGAAAGCAGAGGGGACAGAGTCTGGGTCACTCGGCAGGGACCAGGGTGGAACCAGGACGGAACCAAGCAATGTCGGGCGCAATCAGGTGGTTCTCGAGGAGCTTCTCTCCGCTGTCACGTGGGCTCTGGGGCATCTGCGACGTCCAGGAGCGGGTCACGATCTGTCCCACGTAGGCTCTCGCCGTCGGCTTCAAGATTGGAGCAAACACTTGGCAAAAGCAATCCACGCGGAACTGGGAGATTGCTTCTCACTCTGTCCAGGAGGGTCGGAGTGGGTGCTCCTTTTCAGGGGAGCGGGTGCAAATCTGGAGCAACCAGATTCACAAGTCGTATTTCGGTTTTCGCCGGCACAGGGGCCACAAGCCAGCTGGCAAGTGACCGGGCCAACGCGTTGAGCCAAAAGAAGCAGAAGGGCCCCACGCAGCACTCGTCGAGTGTAGAGGGGTGAACTTCGGTGCAAGAGTGGCTCAGGGTTGGGGCTTCTCAAACCCCGTTGTACAGCTTCGAGGGTCACTCGTGGGCTGCACGGTCAGCGTCTCGTGGTCTTTCCAAGATGGCGTGCCCCACGCTTCCGGTCGCCCCAACGGGTCTCAGCTCTGCAGGGACTGTGGATCGGGCTGTAAGAAGGCAGGCAAGCTTGATCTCGTCGATCTGTCGCTCGAGTTCCGGCGGGAACTGCAACAAAGCAGACGTCGATGTGCTGGATGGTGCCTGTTTGCACAGGGTGGTCACTCCTTGACCACAAGGGAGATTCTTCAGTCTTCTACGTTGAGTAGGATGTCGAAGGGTCCAGAGTTTCGTTTCTTATGTTACATCAGGATAATAAGTGCTTTGGGACTGCTCCCATTCTTATACCAATCTAGGGGGCTGGATTACCTGCTAGGTCCCCTCCTATGGGTGGGACCCAGGAAGTGGGTGGATACACCCCCTTCCTTTGATCCAGGCCGTGCTGGGTCAGGGGCTGGAGTGCCCCAGAACCGGTTTGGCCGGATTATGCAAGGGGCAGCCTTGTGCGCCCCCAGCAGTGTCTGGGTTCTTTCAAACCTCCCTGCTACAATCCACTATCTCCTGTCTGGGGGGGTGTGACACCTCCCTACGACAGGAAACCCTTTGTCCAGGCCCCCTTGGCTGAGTTTCGGTCAGCTGCAGGGGGTCAGACCTGTGTCTGTGGCAGAAGCATCCATTTTGTGGATCTGAGGCTCTTTTAAAATTAACCGCATTTCAGTAAAGTAACATGTCTTCTCCCTCTAGAGGGGTGGAATGCTATCCCCGTCGCCAGGACTGGCGAGGGGATAGTATTCCAAATCGTATGACACATTACACGACATGTTTTGATAAAGCCAAACCAAAGTTGCTATATAACCGCGAGGATTATAATGCACTTAAGAGTATATGGTATGGCATTATCCTGGAACAGCTTAGGGAGTTGTTCCTGACAGCTGCAGACAGGCTCAGCTCATGCTAGAGCTCCATCTCACATTAAACCACACACTCTGCCTCCAGGATTGATAAGGCCTTCCATAGGAGTGGCTCACAGGTTTATATGTGTCCAGATATAGGTTTAGATATAGGTATACTATATCTAAGCAAGGGGTGATTACACCACCTTACCCCAGCTGAGTGATCAGCCAGTTGTGTCAATTTAAGAACCAGCCAGGGGTGGCAAAAGATATGCTGCAGCCCCTGGTAGGCCTTGGTGGCCCCTATGCCCTGAGCACCTATAGTGCATAGTACAGGGGCTGACAAGGAGTCCATTACCAATTGTGGTATGTACCTAGGGTACATGGAATCCATTTTACAGAGAGAGCAGATAGCCTGGGGCCCTGATTAGCAGGGAACCAGGCCAACTAAGTCGAAATCCAACTAAACACAAGGCAAAAAATCTGGGGTAACCATAGTCCGGTAGCCACCTTCCTACAGGGAGCCTACAGGCAGGTATGATGCAGAACTTTATAGGTGGCATGTAATCTGTAGCATAGAAATAGGTCAAGTAGAATGCAACTAGGGTGAGCTATTATAAACTCTTCGGGGAGAGCTCTCCTAGCGTCAGTATGTGCATGGTTTATGCTGTCAAGACTACCATCTGCAGTGAGGGGCAGGGGTGGATTTTTGTGCAACTGGCACGCTCTATATATGCATGTTAATCGTGCTCTCTTTCGGAGGCAATCGCAGGCCCAGGTTGTACCTTTAAGCGTGCCAAACACCACATTGAGCAAGTATGGAGTAGAGTTATCTGCTTGGATAGCCATGTGTGGTTGAAATGTAGTAGGGTGACACCAGTAGTGGCAAGTCGTACTTCTGAGCAGTAATAAAGCTATAGGTCTGGCGCGCGCGCGCACACACACACACACACACACGATCAAATGGTAGTCTGAGCACCTCCCACGTCACTCTCGCTTGTCACCCTCCAGAGATGGGAATACTGTTGAATAAATATAAATATTTAGGAAGAATCACCATTTTAGGTATAGCGATTCTACCAGCCATAGAGAGCGGGAGCCCAAGTTGACACCATCTCCTTCAGTCATGTTAATGCTCTACTATAATTGTTTTACACCGTAGGATGTTGAGGTCACCACTGACCTAAATTTCAAGGTATTTCACATGCCCAGAAGCTCATTTAACGTTAAATTTGCAGGGGGAACTCCATCGTAGCAGGGGTGAGAGCAAAAATCAAAGCCTTCGCCCAGTTGATCGTCATACCAGTCAACCAGCTGCACCCAAGAAACTTCCTGATGATGGGAAAGGAGTTTGTCAGGGGTACTTGGATATAAAATGTGACGTCATCGGCATACAAAGAGCAGGGTCCGATCTCAGTCCTTTTGCGAAGTTATGTTAACAGACGTGGGGCGATCTGCTTCATCGCAATCATGGACAGGGGGCACAGCTGTCTCGTACCCCTGCTGATTAAGAACATGGGGGAGATCTCTCTGCTGATCCGCACATGATCTAGCGGCTGTTAATATAGTTCTATCCACTGGAGGAAACAAGCTTAGGCCTATGCTCTCTAAGAAATGCGTTACTTATCTGTAACTGCAGTTATCCAGTATTGGTGTCTTTCATAGATTCACATGCCTGAATCAATCCCCGTCGTCGAGACGGGGATCTCCGGTACATAGAAAAGTAATGTCCTATAGACATATATAAAGAGAAGTAGGCCTAAGGGCCTCACCTTAGTAGCCTATGTCCTTTGTAAAAAGGACCAAACTCTATAAGAGAGCCAATCAGCTAACACCTCCCTCTAGAACCTTCCTGTCAGAAGCCTCAGTCTCTCAGATTTTCGTACGCACCAAGCTAAGTAGGTGCAGCACTGATAGAGAGATAGGGGAGTCCTTCCAAGGGAGGCGGGAGAGTTCCATGTGAATCTATGAAAGACACCAATACTGGATAACTGCAGTTACAGGTAAGTAATGCATTTCTTATCCAGTATTATGGGTGTCTTTCATAGATTCACATGCCTGAATAAGAGTAGCAAGCAATACCGTGTGCACATTTCTGATGGAGCATCATAAACAAGTCATTAGATAATACATATCATGCGACTATGAACCATCAATAGACATCAATCAGAAGTAGTAACAGAGAAATGTGCATACCAGAAAAGGATGGAGGGATGGAGGAAGGCTCACCTTATTGGAATAGATGGCGTAGCACTGCTTGTCCCACTGCTGCATCCTTCATCAGCTTTGTATCCAGCCAGTAGTGCCCGGTGAAGGTATGCGGCGACTTCCACATTGCCGCCCTGCAGATGTTGAGGACTGGCACTCCTGAAAACCGTGCCATAGAAGTCGACATGGCTCTTGTAGAGTGCGCTCTGATTTTAGAATGGATGTCCGGCTCTGTCGTGGCAGAAGGCAATTGCCGTAGAGATCCATCTGGAGATGCTTTGTTTGGTAATCGGTAGACCCTTTCTAGGTCTACTGAAGGCAATGAAGAGCTGGTTAGATTTTCTGAAGTGTTTGGTCTTATCAATATAAAATTTTAGACATCTTTTAAGGTCCAATGAGTGTAGCGATCTCTCAGCTGCAGTACTGGGATTTGGAAAGAATGATTTGAGGATCACAGGCTCATTCAAGTGGAAGTCCAAGGGGACCTTAGGAATAAACCTCGTATTGGTCCTTAAAATAACTCTGTCATCTCTAAACTGCAGGAAGGGGTCTTGGATGGAAAGAGCCTGCAGTTCACTGACCCTCCTTGCTGAAGTAAGTGCCAGGAGTAGAGCCGTCTTCCACGAAATGTACTTCAAGACTGCCTTGTGAATGGGTTCGAAAGGGTGTTTCATTAGTTGGTTAAGAACCACATTTAGATGCCATGTTGGAGGGACCATCCGTGGTCGAGGAAAAGATCTATAGAGACCTTAAAGGAATTGCTTCACCAGTCTACTAGACCAGAGAGAGGGTTCTTTAGGTGTCCTTTTAAACCGTGAGATAGCCGCCAAATGTACCTTTATGGAGGAGTGGGCAAGGCCCGACTGCGCCAAATGAAGCAAGTATGGTAATATTTGTTCTGGGGAGGCGGCGAAAGGACGTAAACCTTTTTCCGCACACCAGATGCAGAAGCGTTTCCACTTCAGGGAATTAGTCTTATTAGTGCTGTCCGCTCGTGCTCTGGCTAGAACATCCTTACAATCCTGCGGGATGTTTAACTTGCTGAACTCTCAGTACTCAGGAGCCAAGCCGATAACCTGAGAGATCTCAGATCCGGGTGCTGAATCTGTTTGTTGCTCATCGTGAGTAGAGAGGGATGCTGACGAAGCCGTATTGGCGGCTGCAGTGACAGGCGATGGAGGTCCGTGAACCAATGTTGTCTCGGCCAGAATGGGGCTATCAGAATTAAAGTGCAGGGCTCCGCATTCATTTTCCGGAGGGTTCTGGGTATCATCGGAAATGGTGGAAATGCGTACGCAAAGATGTTGCGCCATGTGATGGAAAATGCATTTCCGAGAGACCCTGGTTGGGGATGCCAGCTTGCGAAGTTTTGGCATTTGGCGTTCTCCCTGGTCGCAAATAGGTCGATTGGCGGTGTTCCCCATCTTAAGAAGACCTCAGCAGCGGTCGCCATATCTAGCTTCCATTCGTATAAGGAAGACTTCTGCCTGCTTAGGGCGTCTGCGATTACATTGTCCTTGCCTGGGACGTACTCCACTCTCAACGAAACGTTGTGGAGAATGAGCCAGTTCCAGATTTTCTGCGATTCGCAAGAGTGTTAGCGAACGTGTTCCTCCCTGTTTGTTCAGGTAGTGCATCGTCGCAGTGTTGTCGGTCCTGACGAGCACTAGGGAGTTCTTGATCCTTGGCAAAAAGGACTGCAAGGCTAGGAAGACTGGCCTCAAATCCAGTAGGTTGATATGGAGTTGTGTCTCCTGCGGTGACCATCTGCCGCTGATCCTCAATTCTTGCAGGACTGCTCCCCAACCCTCCAGAGAGGCGTCCGTTGTAATGACGTGGGGCGCCGCCGGAAGCAGGAACGATAGCCCTTGAGAGAGGTTCTTGAGCGACCTCCACCACAGTAATGCCTCGACGATCTGCCGTGTGATCTTTATGCGGTCGTCGAATGATCCCATGCATTGTGTCCACTGCCTGGACAAAGCTTCCTGGAGCGGACGCATCCGTAGTCGACAGTGTGGTATGAGGACATCATTCCCAAGAGGGATTTGAAGGACCGGACTGTCAAAGTCTTCTTCGAAGACACTGATGCGGCCAGAGAGATAAGCTTGCGTGTTCTCTCCTGAGAAGGGAAAGCCTTCACCGCTGTTGTATCTAGTGTCGCTCCGAGGAAGGTAATGGTCCGAGAGGGATGCAAGGTGGACTTGTCTTGATTGAGCATAAGACCCTAGTTCCTGAAGAGATTGAGACAGGCATTGGAGGATGTGATCACGCCTGACAAGGATGGTGCCTTCACCAGCCAGTCGTCCAAATACAGGAAGGCTTGATGGAATGCTGCCACCGGCGAGAGACACTTGGTGAAGATCCGGGGTGCAGACTTGAGATCAAAAGGGAGAACACAGAACTGATAGTGTTGGCTTGCCACTGCAAATCGTAGGAATTTCCTGTGATTCTTGTGGATTGGGACGTGAAAGTATGCGTCCTGTAGGTCCAAAGACGTCATGAAGTCTCCCTCCTCCAGCAGGCCCAGGATCTCCTGAATCCTGACCATGTGGAACGATTGCTTCTTTAAGAATGTGTTGAGCGCCCTGAGGTCTAGAATGGGCCTCCATTTCTTCTTCTTTTGAATGAGGAAGAAGCGGGAGTAAAATCCTCTTCCCTTGTGAGAAGATGGTACTCGCTCTATTGCTCCTTTTTGGAGCATGATTGAGATTTCTTGAAGGAGCAATTGTAGGTGTTTGTGGGGCAGAGGGCGAGGTTCGTATTCTAGAGAATGGCCAAATTGAATTAACTGGAGGACCCACCGGTCCGTTGTTATCCTCCTCCAGTTGTTGAGGAAATGGGTCAGTTTTCTTCCAAGTTTGAAAGAAGGAGATGAAGGATGGACTGGCTGTAGTAATAGGTCATCGGCGTCCGCCAGTGGGTTTTCGCTGGGACTTTCCACGAAAGTTGGACCTTCCAAAAGAGGACTGCCTGCTCTGTTGCTGTTGGTGTGGTTGGTATTGAGACTTGTTTTGTCCATACGAATACGAGGATCTACTTTGATAATTGCCTCTGTAAGAGGACTGGCCTCTGCCCCTGTTCCCACGAAAGGACTGGTTCTTAAATTGCAGTGTGCCGAGTGCTCTCGCTGTATCTGTGTCCTTCTTTGTTTGTAGAGCTTCATCAATCGTAGCGCCAAACAGTTGTTGTCCATCGCATAGCATGTCCAGGATCTTAGATTGTACCTCCTACCTGAAGGAGGTAGACTTGAGCCATCCCTGCCTTCGCAATACAGCTGCTCCTGCTTTTTGTCTGAAACCAGTCATGGCAACATCTAGAGCACAGTCTATTAATTCAGAGGCCGAAGACTGACCTTCTAGAAGCAAAGCTTGAACCTCTTCCTTTGTGTCTTCCGGCAGGTCAGAAAGGTACGGAGCAATGTCTGCCCATAATTGTCTGTTATATCTTCCTAGCAGCGCTATTAAATTCGCCGCCTTTATTGTCATTGCCGATGTGGTGGAAAATCGTTTTCAGATATTGTCTAGTTTCCTGCCTTCCTTATCCGGCGGGCTGTTAACGGTGAGGAAGGATTTCTGGAATTTTTCTGCGCCGCTTGTGTAACCACAGAGTCTGGTTCGGGGTGTCCTGTAAGACAGGCTGGCGCCGATGCCAGGGCCGTGTACTTTTTGTCCAGTCTTGGAACCACCGCTGAAACTGAGGCTGGTGTCTGCATTAATTGTAGACCCTCGTTCCAAATGTATTCGATGAACGGAATAGATTTGGTTGTCCTCCTAAGTGGCTCCTTAAAATCATAAAGGAAACAATCCGTTTCCTGAGACTCCATTGTTATGTGGAACCTTTTGGCTGCCCTCTCCATCAAACTGTGGAACCCTCCTATGTCCGCCGGTGGAGAACCTGATGTTGTGGGCTCCGGGGAAGCTGGAGAAGAAATAATATAATCATCCCCGTCATCATGATGGGAGACGTCATCTTGAATCTCCCCCTCTTCATGTGGTTCTTCCTCCTCCTCAGATGATGGAGGATCTTGAACGTGCTCCCTTTCCTGATGAAGCACCAATGGTGATGGTCTGGGCCGTGGAGACGCAGCCGACCTTGTTGTTGGAGGCGCCTGCCTATCCGCTGGAGCAGAGGACTCCGGGAATCTTTGTTTATAGTCCTGTATTAAGAATCTCAAATCAGACACTATAGCCGCTGGTAAACATACCATGGGCGTAACTTGAGTCTGCATATGTGTCTGAACATTATGGTCCTGTGTAATTTCAACCTCATGGTCATCCTCATCCGTACTTTGGCACTTGACCACTAGATGAGACGGACTTGTAGCCTGCCAGCTATCATCTTCTTCATCCAACTCCTAATCTTGTAAAAGACGTGCTGGAGGAAGTTTTTGTACCCTACTTGGGGACGTTAACTCAGGTGTAATATCCATTTAAGGACTCGTCGACGACAGGATTCGAGAAGATTTATCGTCGACGGAGCGTAGGTCTTGTGTTTGTCCCATCGATGGTGGTATCGTCGGTGACTGTTTCCATAGTGGCGCCGACGACGTCTTAGTCGACGGTGCAGCTGACGACGGTATGGCCATCGTCGTCGTTGCTTTCGTCGTCGGCATCGGTGATGACTTAGTCGACGATACTCTCGTCGACGATAGCACAGTCGACGGTATCTTTCTCGTCGATGATTCCTCGTCGACGACTGTTTTCATCTACAGCATTGCATTCATCGTCGGCACACCCGTCGACGATGACTGACTATGATGTACCCATCGACGATGGCGCCTTAGTCGACGGCACGGGCGTCGACGACGCTGGTCTCGTCGTCGACACTGATGACGACGCCGGCGATGACGATTTTTTGATAATGATAATCGACGACAGAGGCTTACCCGCCGTCGGTGTTGTCGTCGATGAGGAAAAAGCGGACGATGCTGACTTCGTCGATACTGTCTTCGTCGACGTCGAGACAGACGTGAGACACAGTCTTCTTTTGCGCAGGTGAAGGAGTCGACGATATCATCGTTGACGACGGCGCAGGCTTTTTGAAGGTGTGAACCTCCTTCTCAAGACGCTGATGACTTTACCTCTGAAGACTTTTTCGCAGTCTTCTTTGGAGGAGCGTCTGCAGGGCTAGGGTAAGCCACCCTTGGCCTTTTTAAAGACAGTTGTGAGGAGACTGAAGAATAATCATCCTCCTCTGAAGATTCCAGATTTTCTCTGGTTTTGAGCTTGTTCAACCAAAGTAAAAGACGACGTTCCCTGTCTTTCAACGTTTGTGTAGAAAAAGTTCTACAAATTTTGCAGTCTTTTGCTGAATGGTCCGGACATAAGCAATACAAGCAGGTCTGGTGCTGGTCTTTCATATGTTATCTCTTCTTTCCGCAAGAAAAACATGCTCTAAAGAGACCCTTCTTCTGAGCATCAGCCATAATCAAAATTGAAGAAAAGTAATTCAAATCTTTGAGAAATAAGCGTTCGTAAGGAAAACCTGAGGAGAACTCCGGTGGAGACTCCCTTAGCACAACGTGCGGTAGAAAATCCAAGAGACTGAGGCTCCTGACAGGAAGGTTCTAGAGGGAGGTGTTAGCTGATTGGCTCTCTTCTAGAGTTTGGTCCTTTCTACAAAAGGACATAGATAGGCTACTAAGGTGAGGCCCTTAGGCCTACTTCTCTCTATGTCTATAGGACATTACTTTTCTATGTACCGGAGACACCCGTCTCGACGACGGGGAATGATTCAGGCATGTGAGTCTATGAAAGACACCGATAATACTGGATAATATACAAGTGTATAATGGTACTGCAGAAAGTTAGATTCTTTCATAGCATCATGCAGGGCAGCTGTGGGTCTAGTGCAATTGACTGACACTGACTATTTGCATGGTTTCATTTTGAACAAATGGGTAATTTTCTTGTTTACCTGATATAAAGAGTGATCAATTGTAGCCTGACATCTCCCATGAATCCAGAGGGTCTCATCTAGTTATTTTTGAGGATGATCCCAAGTATTTCCAAGGCACGTGCAAACCAGTCATTGACTTCAGAAGACAAGACTTGCTTAGGCGCATCATGGCCATTTTGTACACTTTGGAACATTGTAAGGCAAAGGATCTCTGGAAGAGGAGGAAGAAGAATCTTCAGCATCATCCAAATGGTAGGACAGTAGTGAGATAGTCGAGGACAACCCCTTTATACTCATGGCTCCAATTTACGGCATGGACTACCTGTCTAGGGGGTGGAAGGAAAGTCATTGGGGCTCAGTGTACATGAAGGATGCATCACCAGACTTTCTGGTGATGGATGTTGCAGAAGCCAGTCTGTGACATCAATCAATGTGACGATGGCTAACTGTTGGGCAGACAAAGACCTGGATTAATCTACGAAAATGTGGTCCACCAGGGCATCATTTAACCCCTTCCGTGCGGGGCATATTCCCCCGCTGTGCTGGGGGGAGGGGTGGAGCGCGCAGCGCCCCGGTGCTCATGACTAGCTCAACTCGTCATGAGCCACGGTGGTTTTGTGCTCATGACGAGCTGAGCTCGTCATGACCACACCCGTTTCATTAGAACGCTTGCACAGATGGGGAATTTTCCCAGTGTGCGAGCGTTCTAACGGTCATGACTAGCTCAGCTCGTCATGAGCACACGAGCACCGTGGCTCATGACGGGCTGAGCTCGTCATGAGCATGCAAGGTGTTAAAAGGAAGACTTCAGTAGTTGCAGGACTGGTGGGAGTACATTTTAATTAGCGTATTCTGTGGGTGACCATTCCAAGACTCCTGCAGCCCTGTAAATGGCCACTACAAAGGGCGCACCTGGTGGGGAAACCATGAGGTGATTACAGGATTGGGTTCAGGTGAGATGAAGACTACTGGTGGTCTGTTGCTCAGGACTAATGAGCCACCTACTGATACACAGGAGAGGAGTAACCTCCCCAGGGCCAATCAGGTGCCTAAGGAAATCCTAAATGTGAGGAATTTATGGACAGATGTATCAGTATAATCCTTTTACTCTCTCAATTGAGAAAATTGTAGCACAGGTTTTCTCGCCCAATTAGCCCAACATGTCTACATTACATCCATGCTCTCATTCATGAACTGGCACACTTTAAGTAGCTAGGTACTCACACTCATTCATCCAGCGATTCACCTAATCAATGCACTCACTCATACACCCATCCAAACAGTGACTAATTTGCACATACACCCACTCACCTAGCCACAAAGGTAACACATACAAGCTTGCCAATAAATGAAGGAATGAGTTATAAAATAACCATACCTACCAGACCTGGTGGATGTGCCAATGCTCGTTTAGTATTTAATGAAATAAGGGCAGAGTAGAACAGTATTGTGGTTTTCTGCAGTCGAATTAAAAGAACTACACTATATATACGAGGTAGAATGAACAAACCGGTTTAAGCAAAGCAATGGACATGCTTCATAGTATCCCACTCTGCCAAACAACTTCCAACACTTGAACCAAATAACTCCCAGACAAAAAGCGTACGTTTCACTCATACAAAAAAGAAACTTCTTTGTCAGAACTTTTAATTATGTTGCACTTTACTATATTTTATGAACGGTTAAAAATGCTCTTTTTAGCCAGGTATTTGACCACAGAGAAACCCGTTTTGAGTTCTGTCTGCGCATGTGTGAACCTCAAGGAGCTGTACACTGGAATGCATTACAGAACCATGGATCCAAAGCCCAATAAATGTATTGCAATGGTTACCACAGTGAAAGCTTTAATATAGTGGTAAAGCCATTCAATTGTCCCACAACAGGTCGTCAAATCCAATAGCAGTTTCCCAAACTAGTTAGCTTTGGCACGGAGCTGGGCTCTCTTGCCTGTTACAGCCTGGAAGCCAGTCTTGATGCTAGCTACAGAGCAACGGGAATGACAGGTCTCACACTGCAAGAAATATAACCGAGTGTCCTTCTGTAAGATTGTATCCGGAGACCGGCAAGTGTGGCAGGTTACATACTCCTCTGCAAAAAAAAAAAAAGCTGCATCAGGAATGAAACATGATTAACATTTAAGTTGAATTGGCATATACTTTGTTAAAGAAATCAAGTTAAACTAAAATTAAGACATATCCTAGCATGTAAACCACAATTCATTAGCATATATGGGTCTGGGCCAAATTAGCTCAGGATTCTATAGCTAATCCAAAAATTGTTCAGACTCAACACTTTAGATCAGAATCCAGGGACCTATGATTTGGAGTATGAACAACAAGACAAAGGCTAAGTAGGGGTTAATTCAGATGAGATTTTTTTACATCAGGAAAATATTAGGTGGAAACATTCTTCTTGATGCAATATGAATTTCTCAAGTCAAGAGTTAACACGTCACTGTGGGAAGATTATGTTTGGCAACTGCAAAGATTGTTGAGAGTATCCTAGTGCCTGCCTGACTGAATTGAACATAAGACAATTTGAAAATCTGCCAAAAATGAGATAATCATCCTAATGCCCAACCACATGCAGAAAATGTGGAAAGAAAAGTGGCCAAGTGATATGTTGAGTCTTTTAAGAAGGTTCTTTCTCATCAAGAATATGTGGGCAGCTTGCAAACTAGTAAGGACATTTCTTTAAAAATTGTAAAATAGAACCTACCGAGCAAGCATGAATACATCATAACCAGTGTAACATGTGCACAACTGCAACTTTGAAGGTTCCAGTTAAAATAAAATGTTTAAAAATTGGCAAAGCCATTAGGTCTCACTTTTTAAAATAACCATTGTCAAAGCCAGTAGGTTCTGGTTTATATTTGAAAGTGTCTGGATGCTTTCATATACACACACACACACACCCATCCATCCATCCACTCATTCATCGTTTCACGCATATTGATCCACCCATGGACTATTTTTTGCATTCACCCATATCCCATCCACAATACTACAAAAGCGAATGATGGAGACGTATATTTATATTTCAGATCTACTGGCTTCGCTACTAGACTGAGGGGCGAGTGTTGCAGATATTGTGAAACTGTTTATGTAAAAGTGCTGTCTATTGAATTACTACATAAAGCTAACAGACTGAAGGTCAAAATACCACATTATTAAAAATGCTTTGGCAAAGCCAATATTAGTCTCTTGTACAGACTAGGAACACAACATACCCACACAGCATGCACACACGGAGATAATAAAACAATGAGGATACAGACATGCGGATAAAGAGATACTCTTCAATAAGCACCACAAGCTTGTGCATGACAACTTATGTGCAGCGCCTTCGGTCAATGGAAACTGCTTTTAGGGTGTTTCCCCTGGGGTATGATCCATAGACTCAGTGGCGGCTGCTCTGCTAAGAGGGAGGAGCGTTGCCCCACTGCTCTTTGAGCAGTGCAAAAAAGAAAATGATAATACGTTATTATCATTTAATTTTTCCTTGCAGGACTCAGCCAGGTCGGGCAGTGCTGAGCTCGTGTAGAGTGAGGAGTGGTTGCATCAAAGTGCTCGTGAATGTTTAGCCAGCCCTCCTGGGCTGTCTAAACAGTTGTGCGCACTTAGCATGTTCTCACCTGACTGCGTTGCACAGCCAGGTGGAGAACATGCCCAGGCACTGCCTGAGCAGCTGAACAGGCCACTCATATCAATCACAACCATGCAGTGTCATGATTGGCTGGGAGAGTCCGTGAGCCTGAGTGCTTCCATTCCTGTTGCAGTTCGAGTTAGGATGGGGGACAGGTGGCTACGGCCATAGGTAAGTTCCAAGGCAGCCACCACTGCACAGACTACATAAGACATTAGATTGGATAGCCACTAACAAGAGTCAACCACTCTGGTGGATAAAATTGAATCACACACAATTGAGGTTTATTTTGAATTCTATATGATGTAATTTGAAGCCTCTTGGTGGAAAAGGAAACATTTAACTTACCTTTAACAGTTGTTATATGGCTTAAACTCCTCTTGATTCACATGCTGTACATGAGGTCAGAAAACTAACGGTAAAACTAAATGGTTACTTACCAGTAGTAGTTTTGCAGCTTGAAGAATTTTCTGCATTCACATGCCATGCATTATTCTGCCATCTAGTGGTTGAGTCTGGATTTGTCTTGTTTTGGTCGCTGTCGACCACCATTTGGTGCCAGGTATGTTTCCCTGAGTGACGTCAGACAGTATCCTGGAGGTCGACATGTGTGGTGGCCATATGCGGATTCTTTTTTTCTGTTTCTTTGGTTTGTAATCCTAGAGATGATTTAAACACTGATTTAGTCTTAGCTCCCCACCTGTTTGTTGTCCTTGTAGTGGAAGGCTGGGTGGGTCGCATGTGAATCCACAAAACTCTTCAAGCTGCAAAACTACTCCAACTGGCAAGTAACCATATCGCTTTGCAGCATGAATCCTTTTCTGGATTCACATGCTGTGCATTAGATTATAGAGCGGTTTCTCCAGTCTTGGGGGGGCCGTGTTGAAAGGAACACTTTGCAAACAGGTGTTGGAGCACCCTCTGTCCAATCCGAGCTTCCTTATTCATCTGTATGTCCACACAGTAATGCTTTGTGAAGGTGTGTGGTGATGCCCATGTTGCTGCTGCACAGTTGGAATCAATGGGTACATTGGCCATAAAGGCTAGCGTTGCTCCCTTCTTTCTAGTGGAGTGCACTGTTGGTTGCATTGTTAGCTTCTTCCTGGCCTTCTCGTAACATACTTGGATAGCTTGTACTATCAATCTTGCAATAGTTGCCTTTGTGACCGCAAATCCTGTGCTGGTATGAGAGAGTGCCACAAACAATTGCTTTGTTTTTTGCAAGTAATACAGTAAAGTTCTCATAAAATCCAGGGTATGGGGGCTTCTTTCTGCTTTAGTTTCTGGGTTTTGAAAAAAAAAACGGTAGCCTGATGTTTTGATTTAAGTGATACTTAGATACCACCTTTGGCAAGAATTGTGGGTTAATTTTCAAGATCACTTCATCTTTGTGGATTTGTAAATAGGGTTCTTGTATTGTTAACGTCTGTAATCCACTTACTCTGCGTAGTGATGTTATGGCAATGAGAAAGGCTGTCTTTAGGGTGACATGTTTGAGGTCTGCTGCATGCATGGGCTCAAAAGGTTTCTTCATCATTTGAGAGAGTACTGTATTTAAACTCCATGTTGGTACAGGTGCAGCTCTTGGTGGAGCTATTCTCTTGGCTCCTTCTAGGAATCTTTTAATGACTGGTCTAGGAAAAAAGCTTTAGCATGATTTTCCTCTTGTGTATGCCACTATGGCAGCAAGGTGTACCTTAAGGCTTGAAAAATTGATGTTGCTGGTAGGAAAAATATGTGATCAAAGATTCTTGTGTCTTTATGGAACTAGTCCAGTTTGCGATGTACCATGTGGCGTATTGTTTCCATGTTGCTGTATAGCATTTCCTTGTGGATTATTTCCTAGCCTCTGAGTATTTCCATGGTGCTTATCTGTAGATTGAGATTACCAAATTCTATGTATTTAGGCACCAAGCTACTAGTTGCAGTGTTGCTGGTTCCTGGTGAAAGATCTGGCCTTGTGTAGGAGAGTAGGGTCTGCTATCCTATGGTCACCCCAAATTTTTGCTTTTTGCTTCACTGGTTTATGACCTAATGTGGCTGTGGGCCTGCTAATCAGACCCACAGCCTGCTGTTCTCTCTCTAAATCGTAACCCATGCACTTTAGGTGCATAACGAAATTGGAACTGGTTCACCTTATTGGCCCCTGTAACAGTGTACCCAGGGCATAGGTGCTTCCAAGGCCTACCAGGGGCTGCAGCACGTATTGTGCCACCCCTGGCCTAGCCTCCATATTTGACACAACTGGCTGATCACTCCGCTGGGGTAAGTCGGTGTAACCACCCCTTACTTAGGTGTAGTATGCCTATACCTAACCTAAAATGGACACATATGTTCCTATCAGCCACTCCTATGGAAGGCCTCATCAATCCTGGAGGCAGAGTGCTTGGAAATATGTGAGATAGTGCTCTGGCATGAGCTGAGCCTGTCTGCAGCTTTCGGAACCATGTCCTTTAGCTGTTTCATGATACTGCCATACCATATACTCTTAAGTGCATTATAATCCTCGCGGTTATATGCTATCTTAGGTTTGGCTTTATCAAAACATGTCGAGTAAGGTGTCATACGAATTGGAATACTACCCCCTCGCCAGTTCTGGCGACGGGGGTAGCATTCCACCCTTCTAGAGGGGCACGACATGTACCTAACCTGAACCCCGGTTAAAGTTAAACAGTGCCTCAGCATCACAAAATGGATGCTGCCACCACAGACACAAGTCTGACCTCCTGTTGCTGGGAGTCCTTCCAGCGAGGGCAGCTTGGACAAAGGGTTTCCTGCCTTGGGAGGTGCTAGCACCACCCCAGACAGGATTTTGTGTATTGGGTTGGACAGGGCTGAATAGAATCAGACATGCCTGGGGCACACAAGGTGTCCCTGTGCATAGGCCAGTTCAAACCGGTGCTGGGGCCTTCCAGCCCCAGTCTTGGCGCGAACTGGACAAAGGAAAGGGGGTGTAACCACTCCCCTTCCTGGTCCCACCCAGAGGAGGGACCTAGTAGGTGATCCGGCCCCCCAGATTCGAATAAGAGTGGGAGCTGTGTCCTGAGACTTCGGATCATCCTGAATCAACGCCGGTGTTCCCACACTGGTACACACCTCTAGTGTCTGTCTAAAGTTTCATCCTTCTAGGTCACTCGGAAGGTTCCTTAATAACTAACTTTGTAACTTTTACGCACCATTGACATTGCATTGGTATTGCGTGCACTTTCCGCACTGCACCAGAGTCCCGCGGGCCTTTCCCGACTTCATCACTGCTAGTCTCAAATAGCTCCAGCGATTCCCCAGGCCTCTTCACTTTCCCCATAGTGGTTCTTATACCACTATTTTAGTATATGGTTTAGGTGGCCCCTAGGGCTCATCCATAATTGTGCAACTTTTGTATATTTAAACTGTGTTTTGTTTTAACGCATTTGCTTCTGTGCTCATAAAGAGTATCCGGGATAATTGTAGAAATAAATCTATATATATTTTCAATATATATCTGTGTGGTGTCCTTTCATTTGGTATTCAAGGGGATTGTGTATGGTAAAACAGCTTGCTTCACATGCCTTTACAGAGTTTAGCCTAAGACTGCTTAGTCCATGCTACCCCTAGGATAGCTTGTCTATAAGGGTTGCTTGGCATGGTACAAGGTGATCACTAGAACTAGTGAGCATCATATACCAGGCCAACTTCTCACACCTTGTTCCTTATAATTTCCCCTCTGGATAGTTCTAGGAGAGTGGAGAACCATGCTTGCCTTGGCCAATGAGGGGCAATGGGAATCATATTTTTTCCTTGCTCCTTTGCCTTTTGTAGCACCCTTTGCATCAGGGGTATTGGTGGAAAAGCGTAAACAAATATCAGACCAATTCAGTGAAAGTGCATTTCCCTTGACAGGTGGTGTGGAAACCTGGAGGCAAAGTATTGGCATTTCTTGTTCTGTATTGTCGCAAACAGGTCACACATTGTGGTTCCCAAATGTTGAATAGGTACTGAATTGTTGTCTGTTTCAGCTCCCATTCATGAGAGCAATTGTTCTGTCTGCTCAGTTTGTCCGCTGTGATGCTGTCTACTTCTGGTAGAGGTACTGCCTGTAGATGGATCTTTTGGGGCATTGCCCAATGACAAAATTCCTGTGCCAGTTTGTTCAGTGGAAAATACCTTGTTTGTTGAGGTAGAACATTGTGTTTGTACTGTGTTTGTATTAGAATTGTTTTCCTCTGAATAGGTTTCTGGAATGCCTTGAGTGCCAGAAAATGAATATGCTACTTACCAGTATGCATCTGTTCTTGGCATGTAGGGCTGCTAACATTCATATCTTTTGCATAGATCGCCGCCTAGTGTTGGGTCTGGATGATCGCACATTGTTGTCCTGGAAGAGTCTTCGAAGTATCCTGAGATAGGTGGCTCCTCCCCTGGACTACAGTGCGCATGGGCATTGGCTCCATCCCCAGATTGTTTTTAGCCATTGTGGCAGAGATGGAGTGAAAAGTGTAAAGGATGTCCATGCTAATGATTGAATGCAAGAGTATATCTGCAGCTGCGACGGGCACCGGGGAGGAGGGTGGGCGATATGAATGTTAGCAGCCCTACATGCCAAGAACAGATGCATACTGGTAAGTAGCATATTCAGTTCGAGGCATGTGGGCTGCTAAATTCATATATTTTGCATAGAATATATAGCAGTCCCTCCCTTAGCGGCGGTTGCCCGTGCCAGCTGCAGAAACCTGAAAAAGTGTCTTGAGAACAGCCTGTCCTACAGCTGCTTGCTGCTTGGAATGCACATCAACACAGTAGTGTTTTGTAAAGGTATGCGGTGTAACCCATGTGGCTGCTCTGCAAATGTCTTCCAAAGGAATGTTCGCCAGGAAAGCCATGGATGCCCCCAGTTTGCGTGTGGAGTGCGCCCTTGGGGGTATTGTTAAGGTATGTTTAGCTTTTTGATAACAGATCTGGATGCACTTAACAATCCACCTGGCTATTCCTGCTTTGGAAATAGGGTTGCCTTTGTGCTGTGGCGAGAAGGCAACAAAAAGTTGTTTTGTTTTCCTAAAGTGTTGTGTCCTGTCAATATAGTACATCAACGCCCTCCTAACGTCCAAAGTATGGAGCATTATTTCCGCCACCGTTTGTGGGTTTTGGAAGAATGCGGGCAGGTCAATAGTTTGGTTGAGATGAAACTGACACCACCTTCGGAAGGAATTTGGGGTTAGTGCGTAGGACCACCCTATTTGGTTGAATTTGTATGAACGGCTCTTGGATTGTGAGCGCTTGCAGCTCACTGACACGTCTTAGTGACGTAATAGCAATGAGGAAAGCCACTTTCCATGTTAGGAACTGGAGTTCACACGAGTGCAGTGGCTCAAAAGGTGGTCCCATCAGCCTGGTGAGGACCACATTGAGGTTCCACACCGGAGCTGGCGGTGTTCTTGGTGGAATGACTCGTTTCAGACCTTCAAGGAAGGCTTTAATAGCAGGCACTCTGAAGACAGAGAGATGTTGCCTGTTCTGAAGATAAGCTGCTATGGCGGATAGATGGATCTAGATTGCATTTGTAAAGATGTAACAAATAGCAGATGATATTAGGAATGGTCGCATCTAGCGGGTTGATATTGTGTTCAGTACAGTAAATGACAAACCACTTTCATTTTGCTGCATAGCAAGCTCTGGTAGTGGGCTTTCTTGCCTCCCGGATGATGTCCATGCATTCAGGAGGCAAATCAAGGTAGCCAAACTCCAAGACCTCAAGAGCCAGATCGCCAGGTTGAGCTGTTGCGGATCTGGATGCTGAATGTCGCCATGGTTCTGCGTCAAGAGCCTGGGTGTTGGGCGCAGCCTTTGATGCGGCACCACTGAGAGTTCCAGAAACGTGGTGTACCATGGTTGGCGTGCCCACGTTGGAGCAACTAGGATGAGTGTCATCGAGTGCTGCCTGAGCTTTCTCGCCACCAGCGGTATTAGAGGTGCTGGTAGAAAAGCGTACGCAAATTTGCCTGACCAGTTCATCCATATCGCATTCCCCTGCGACTGTGGGTGAGGGAAGCTGGCGGCAAAGTGTTGGCATTTTGCGTTTTCGCTTGTGGCAAACAGGTCTATCTCCGGATGACCCCACTGCTGGAAGTACGGGCGGAGTACTGATGGATGTAACTCCCACTCGTGCATTTGATGGCTGTATCTGCTGAGCAGATCCGCCATCTGATTGTCCTTGCCCGGGAGGTGTTCTGCCATGAGGAAAATGTTCCTTTGAATGGCCCGCTTCCACATGCTCTGAGCCAGATGAGACAGCTGTGGCGAGTGGGTGCCTCCCTGTTTTTGAATGTAGTACATCGCTGTCATGTTGTCCGTCCGGACTAACACTACCTTGTCGCACAGATGTATATTGAAGGACTTGAGCGCCATGAAGATTGCCATCAGTTCTAAATAGTTGATGTGCATCTTCTGTTGCTGCATCGTCCATAGTCCCTGCACTGTGTAAGTGAGCACATGAGCTCCCCATCCCTGGAGAGATGCGTCCGTTGTCAGGATAATCTGTGGCACTGGCTCCTGGAACGGTCGGCCCTTGCAAAGGTTGTGTGGATTCCACCAATGCAGAGAGTTGTACGCCCGACCGGTAACCAACACTAGGTCTGTCAGTTGTCCCTGAGCCTGTGTCCACTGATTTGCTAAGCACTCCTGGAGCGGACGCATATGTAACCTCGCGTGAGGGACTATGAAGATGAAGGAGGCCATCATGCCTATCAACTGCATGAACACTCGCGCTGGAAGAGAGTGTTGCGGTCTGAACCTTTGGATTAGAGACTGTATGCTGTCTATTCTGACCTTGTTTGTCTGAGCCATAGCAGTCAGGGTATTTATTGTCGCACCCAGAAACTGCCGCACATGTGCTGGTTGAAGGTGCGACTTTGGGTAGTTCAACGAGAAGCCCAGATTGTGAAGGAGGTGAATGGTGGTCTACATGTCCGCGGCGCACTGTTGTTCTGACTTGGCTTGAATGAGCCAGTCGTCTAGGTAGGGGTAGACATGTATGTTCTGCCTCCTGAGGTGCGCCGCTACCGTCGCCAGACACTTGGTAAACACTCTGGGGGCGGTGGTCACTCCGAAGGGTAGGACTTTGAACTGATAATGCCTGCCTTGGATAGTGAACCTGAGATACTTTCTGTGGGACGGGTGTAGAGGTATGTGGAAATAAGCATCCTTGAGGTCTAAGTTTGCTAGGAAGTCCCCTTGGTTCAGCAAGGGAAGAATCTGTTGCAGTGTAAGCATATGAAAATGTTCTGACAGTATATACAGGTTGAGGGGGCGCAGATCTAGAATGGGTCTGAGGGATCCGTCTTTCTTTGGAATAAGGAAGTACAGGGAATAGACCCCTGTGCCTTCCTCCTCCACTGGCACGAGCTCGATTGCGCCTTTTTGCAGCATCACCACTACTTCTTGCTGCAATAAGTGCAAGTGCTCTGCGGACATAGGTCGTTGCCTTGGTGGAATGTTGGGTGGAGTGGACGTTAACTCTAGACAATAACCGTACTGGACAAGTTGTCTTACCCACCTGTCTGTGGTGATGTTTGTCCAGACTGGCAGGAACTGCTGGACTCTCCCCCCGACAGGTGTTAAATGGTCGGGGGGCAGTGACAGAGAGTCACTGTTTGTTTGTGGCAGAGGAACGGGAGTTGTTGTTTCCTCTGCCACGTCCCCTGGTGCTGTTTCCTCGATAACCCCCTTTATTTTGCTTGGGGTACGAGGACTGTGCTCCACCTCTAGTGAACTGTGATTGTTGACCCATCTGTCCTCGGGTAACCCCACGTGCACCTGAGCGACGAAAAGTGTTGCCCCGGAATTGTTGTGACTGAAGGGCCCCCATAGATTTAGCAGTTTCGTTGTCTTTCTTAATCTTTGAGGGTGGTGTCAACATCAGGACCAAACAGTCTATCAGGATTGACGGGCTGGTTGAGTATGGTTGTTTGAATGTCTGGTTTAAACCCTGATATGCGTAGCCACGCTTGTCGTCTTAGCATGACGCTAGTGTTAACAGCCCTAGCTGCAGTGTCTGCGGCATCAAGTGCACACTTTATTGCTGCGTTGGAGATGAGTTTTCCCTCCTCTATGAGCAGTTTGGCACCCTCTTGAAACTGCGTAGGCAGGTGTTGTAAAAGTTGCTCTAGGGTGTCGTAATGCGCCCTATCATAACGTGCCAATAGCGCCTGTGTGTTTGCTATACGCCAGAAATTGGCAGCCTGCGCAGCTATTCTTTTGCCCCCTGCCTCAAGCACTTTGGACTCCTTGTCTGGGGGAGGAGCTTCACCAGTTGTTTGGGAGTTCGCCCGTTTGCGGGCATTTGCGACCACAAGAGAGTCAAGAGGCAACTGTCCCCGAATATATGCTGGGTCTGCAGGTGCCGGCCTGTATTTCTTCTCGATGCGTGGGTTGACCACTCTCGCTCTGGTAGGTTCCTTAAAGATTTCTGCAGCATGTTTAAGGACCCCCTTTAGCATAGGAAGTGTCTTGACTGTTCTTTCAGAGACAGAAAAAGTGTCAAATAGAAAATCTTCCTCCACCGGGTCAGCATGCATCTCGACGTCATGATTAGCAGCTGCCCGTTCGATTAGTGCATGAAATCCTGCAGAATCCTCAGTTGGGGATGCCCGTGCACTGAAAAGCTGTGGGTCTTGCCCCACAGGTTGGTTTCCCTGGTCACCGGTGTCATCATAGGAATCCTGTTGTGCATCAGGCTCATTGATGGGGAAACTGTACTGGTCGTCCAGTCCTTCCTCCTCTCCCTCAGAGTGGTCAGGGGAAGGTGTTGGACTTCTCCTAGGCGGAGGCTGGATAGGTTCAACCAGGGCAGGAATGTCCTGTGTAGGCCTTTTCTTTTTTAGTGGAATAACATAGGATTCCACTGGCTGGGAAGTGATTTTCCGCTTATAAAGGGTCAACTTGCCAGTGTCCGCATCGACATAACGCTCAGATTCGTCTCCTGAGTCGTGTTGTCGACCCGATAGTCCGCCAGACGTGGAAGATTCTGATGTCTTTGGCACCGTCTTTGGTGCAAAGGCTTTCGGGGCTTCCTTTGGCGGCAGAATGTATAAAAGCTTGGCAGTAGGCTTTGCAGGCGCGTCTAGCGTCTTCTGGTGCGACGGCGCGGAAGTCGACGTCGCAGTAGCCTTCTCACGAATCCGTTGCAATGAACTTGCGATGCGCCACTCGCAGAGGCACCTGGCGCCGACGAGGAGGCCGCCAACGGGCCGCTGCCCCTGACTTTCTGGGGCTCTTTTGGAGGCTTAGACGTCGATGCCGCAGCTTTAGACACGGAGTCCTTGGACTTATGAGTCGAGCTTCCGCTCTTGGATCCGAGGGATTTCGTAGACTCCGCCTCGACCATGCGTCCGTCTAACGGCGCCCCTGTCGGCACCGATTGTTTGTCGACGACTTTTACAGACTTCGCCTGCGCCGCTCCGGTCGACCCTTGACGGACGACCTTCTTTGACGCATCCCCCGCCGATAACTTCGGCACTGTTGAGTCGACAGTCTTCTTCGACTTCGGTGGCCCGGAGGTCGACGGAGCCGATGAGGTAGCAGGCTTCGGTGTTTTAGACGGAACGTCCGCCATCTTAGGTGCACTCGAATCCGGTAGTTTCGGTTTCGATTTGGCGTCGGCCATTTTAGGTGCAGTCGATACCGTTGCTTTCAGTTTCGGTTTCGATACGGGCTGCGTAGCCCCCGCAGGCATGTCTGTGGCCGGGCCTGAAGGCGGGGCCGTGGCTTGCGGTGCAGGGTCTTGGGTAAGGCCGAGTGGCGATCCCGTGACCTGAGCCTGAGTCATGTAACTTTCGGGGCATAGCTCATCCCCTGAGCTATCTTCCGCGGCCCCATAAACTTCTTAGTCGTCCCCTACCTCGTCGACGTATTCAAGGTCTTGTTCTACGACCCCGTCGTCGTCTTCGGGATCGGCCTCGACCTCCGTCGCAGGTGGTGAGATTCGAAGATGATGGCTTAGGCTGTCTTCTTCTGGTGCGTCGAAGATGTTATCGGGTGCCGGTGCCGCCCGCTGGGCCTCGAGGCGCACCGCGCGCCGAAGCTTGAGCGTTTTCTTTGACCTGAACTTGGAGCAGGCCATGCAGTTCTCCTCGTTATGGTCCGGCGAGAGGCATTTATTGCAGACCGGGTGCACGTCGATATGTGGGTATTTGGACCCACAGACGGGACAGTATTTAAACGGGCTCCGGTCCATGTTGAAAAAGTCGTGGTCTTGCTGCGATGAGAAGGCCTCGATGTCCGAAGAGTAACTCGACTCCGCAGATTCCGCCTCAAAGAGACGGGAGAAACTCGAGACCGTACGCAAACAATACCGACGTAGGTAACGAAGGCCTTTTGGCCTTAAAGAAGTAAGTTTTCTCGGTTCCGACAGACGTCGAGACCGCATCCGAACCCAATGGCGGAAAAAAACTATCTGGGGATGGAGCCAATGCCCATGCGCACTGTAGTCCAGGGGAGGAGCCACCTATCTCAGGATACTTCGAAGACTCTTCCAGGACAACAATGTGCGATCATCCGGACCCAACACTAGGCGGCGATCTATGCAAAAGATATGAATTTAGCAGCCCACATGCCTCGAACACAGTTTTCATCTCTAGTAAATTGATCGGTTTGATGGCGTCCTGTTCGCTCCATTGGCCATGTACTTTTAGCTGGTTGAGATGTGCTCCCATCCGTTGAGGGGTGCATCTGTAGTGACTGTCATAGATGGAGTTGGGTTACTGAAAGATTTGAACAACCACTAGATCCTCACAACTTCCTGTGGCCTGTGACCAACTGTTGAGCCATTCCTGAAACGGGTGCATGTGTTAGCGAGAGTGAAGTATAAGTGGGATACATGATGCCATTATGCCAATTAGTTTCATAACCCTCCTCACTGTCAGACTGTCCCCTCTGGTAGAGGGCTGTTTCGTGGTGGATAGCTTGTATCCTGGCCTGTGTGGGATAAGCCCATGCGTTCAATGAGTTTAGTCTTGTTCCCAGGAAGGTTTTCTCTCTGTCTTTCTGGTGTTGTTGACAATTTCTTGTGGTTTATTGATAAACCTAGTCTTTATAAAGTTTGAATTGTCCTTTGAACATGGTTGAGACATGTCTGCCTCGTGCATCCCCTTATTAGCCAATCGTCTAGGTAGGGGTAGAAGTGGATCTTGGTTCTTCTCAGATGTGCCGCCACTGCGGCTAGACACTTTGTGAACACCCGTGGGGCAGATTTTAGGCCGGACGGAAGAACCTTGAATTGGTAGTGTTTTGTTGTGCAGGAACCGCAGGTACTCTGTGCTTTTTGTTCATAGTAATATTGTAAATAGGTGTCCTTTACATCTATTCTTGCCAAATCCCCTTTTTGGATTTGCAGGAGTATTTTTCGAAATGTGCACATTTTGAAGTGTTGCGGTAGTATGAATTTGTTTATGAACCTTAATTAAGTCAAGATTGGCCTTAGAGCCAGATCCTGTTTTGGAACTAGAAAGTAAGGGGAGTCATTTCCTTTGTAACACTGATGTGTTGGTACCTTTTCTATTGCCTGTTTGAGGTATAGATCATTTAATTCTGTGTTTAGTAGTATTTGTTCTGATTTGGTTAATTTTCTCTTTGGTGGATTTGCAGGTGGAGTTCATGCGAGTTCTATGCAATATCCGTATTTTACTAAATTTAGAATACAATTGTCTGTTCTAATCCTTTCCCATTCCCTTTGGGCAAAGGATATTCTACCCCCACCCCCTCCCCATCCCCTAGTGTTTTATGTGTGTCTTTTCCTGTGATTGTCAGTTTGTGCCATTTCCTCTGCCTCTAGAGGAGTTGCCTCTTCCTCTGCCTATCCCTCTCCCTCGAATGGGATGGTTCTGCTGTTGCTGCCACCCTTGGTAGCTAGACTGTTGTCCCAACTGTGGATTTTGGCTTTGTCCTTGCGACTGCTGCAGCATTTGTTGTCCTTGACCAAACCCCCTCTACCTGTGGTTTTTCTGTTAGAGAAGCCTCCTCTTTTAAAAGAACCTCTTTGTTGTAGGACCCCCATTGCCCTTGCTGTTTCATTGTCCTTTCTACTTACTTCCCACAACAGAGCTTCTCTGGACCTCTAATTTAAAGCCTGATATTCTGAGCCAGGCATGCCTTCTGAGGGTTGTTCCAGTGCACATTTGCCTGCTTGCAGTATCTGCTGCATCTAGGGCGGACTTTAGGCATGTGTTAGCCACCTTTTTTCTTTCCTGGACCATAGATTTTGCGCTTTTGGTCCTCTTCTGGGAGTTTAGCAGCTCTTCGATTTAATCTCACTGTTGGTGGCCATATCAGTTTAACAGGGCGTTTGACTTGGCCATGCGCCACTCAGTTGCAGCTTCTTTTACCATCATTCTCCCCACCATATCCATCCTTTTACTTTCCTTCTCTGGTGAAGGTCCTGTGTTGGAGACTGAGTTTGCGCTCCTTCTGGCAGTGGTTACAATGATGGAGTCAAGTATAGTACTCGCTTGTATGTATTTTGGGTCCTTTGAAGAGGGCTTATGATTTTTCTCCACTCTGGGAGTTAGTCCTTTGTTTGAGGCTGGCTCTTTAAAGGCTCGCTTTGCCTTGATCCAGGATACTTGGTAACATGGGTAAGTAGTGTGTCCCTTTAGTAGTAGGTGCTAGTGTTTCCAGCAGGAAACATGGGTCCTCTTTCTTCCACCAGAGGAACTCCAAATCGGTTTGCTACTCTTTTAACTACCACATTGTAGAAAGCAATGTCATCTGGGGGTGATGCTTTCGAAGGGTAGCTGCAGATCTCTTCTTCTGGGCTATCGGTATCGAGATATTTCCATGTGTCCTCAAAGTTTTCTGGGTTTTCCTATTCTTCTGTGACATCTTATTCCTCGGGGTCTTCGCCTCGAGGTTCCGGTGCTAGAGGGGAGTCATAGATCCCTTCTTCCCCACCCTCGGTGTCTTCTACCTTTTTGGCATCAAAGTTTTCCAGCTCTGGTTCGACGGCAGGTGTATTAGGAATTAGAAAATCCTTTAATGAGGCGTCAAATTATTTTTTCTTTTGTAAGAGCAGTGCCATTTCCTCCTAGAGTCTTCTCTTTAAAACCTCAAGGACCCTCTTGGCGTCGGGGGCCAGGGACTTTCTTTTTTCGGCATAGATGTTACTATTCGTCGATGTTGTGCCCTTTTTTGTGGGTTTAGTGTCGACCCTTGGCTTCGGTGCCCTTTGCGATTTTTCATCTTTGGTAGCCTTTGGATGGGTTCCCTGAAATTCTATTGATAGCGGCTGACCCTCGATTGCCTTTTGCTCGGCATCGGGGCTGCCTTGGGCATTTTAATTTTGTGGCCCTTCGGTTTCGAAGCATTTGTGTCTTATCTTGTCAGTCGTAGTCTTAGACTCCTCCGCCTTCTTTTCGGCGTGGCTCTTTTCGGAGTCCTTTTCCAGTATTTCGACGTCCGATCCTTTGTGTGTCGATTCCGCTGCAGCCCCATGGTCCTCTTCGTCGCGCTATGCATACTTGGGGTGGCACTAGGGGCAGAATTTGAAAGGGTATTCTCCATGACCCCTAACTCACCATTTGTGGACTGGTTTAGTCCTTTGATGTTTAAACTGACAACCTGCTCCTGTCTTCGGGTGCGGCGTCGATAGTTTGGTTTTCCCTCGATACTAGTCTTCTTTTTAAGTCTTTTCCAGGAAAAATGAAAAACCTGAGCTTCCTGTCTTGCTTCTAGAGCCAACGTCAGGAAAAAGAATCTGAAGATGGCCACCTCACACGTCGACCTCCAAGATACAGCCTGACGTCACTCGGGAGACGTACCTGGCACCAAATGGTGGTTGACAGCGACCAAAAAAAAAATTAAAAAAATAATTCTGGATCCAACAACTAGATGGCAGAATAATGCACCGAATGTGAATCCAGGAAAGGATTCGCGCTGCAAAACATGCAGATATCTTTTTTGCATCATCTTCCCTTCTTTCAACAGGGAAGGGGGGGGGGGGGGTCTTGCGTGAATATAGAGGAGCTTCAAGCTGTTAATCTATTGCTATGTATATGGAACCCCTTTTCATTTGCTGCGATTCACATCTCTATTTACATGCTCTGCATTGATTATGAAGCAGACAGGGAATTTATAGTGTGGGTAGATGCAAACAATTTACCTACATTTTGTCCTACCTGTGCTTCACGCCTATCTCCTCGATTGTACATTTAGGATTTAGTGCTTAGTAAAAGTGTGTATGGAAGGACATATGACTGCCAAACAAATATGACACCCAGCTCTTCCTCTCACTCACGAAGAATTCCGAAGACACCAGACTGTTTCCAGAAAGAATAAAGTATGTGGCAGCCAGGATGAAAGACAGCTGTTTGAAGCCCAACTCTGAGAAGACCGAGGTCCTCATCCTCGGACCCTGCACTTCCACCTGGGACAACACCTGGTGACCTGCTGCCCTCTGGATCTCGCCCACTCCCACAGACCACACACGAAACATCTGCATCATTCTCTACTCCTCCTTCTCCATGAACTGCCAGATCAACGCAGTCGCCTCCACCAGTTTCAACTGCCTTCGCATCCTCCGCAAGATTTTCAAATGGATTCCCCCCGACTGCAAGAGGACCGTCACCCACGCACTCAACCAGCAGACTGGGCTACGGTAAAGCCCTTTAATCCGGTATCAACAGAACCCTTCTACGAAAACTCCAGGCCATCAAGAACGCCACAGCCAGACTCATCCTCGGGACACCACATCACAAGCATCCCTGTGAAGCAGAGGATCACCTTCAAACTCCTCAACCACGCCTACTAATCACTCAACATCGGACCCAAATACCTCAAGGAAACATTATCCTTCCACGCACCCATGCGGAACCTCCGATGCGCTGACCTCGCAGAGGTCCCCCGCATCCGCAGAAACAGAACAGGCGGGAGAGCCTTCTGCCACTTCGCATCCAAGACCTGGAACAAACTCCCTGTGAACATCAGATACTCCCTGACCCTGCCCACGTTCAGGAAGGACCTCAAGACCTGGCTCTTCAACTGATCCGGAGCTGCAGCCCCCGTGCCTTGAGACCCTCACGGGTGAGTAGCGTGCTATACAAAACCCTGACTGATTGATTGTTGTGAAACATTACATATAAAAAGGTATTAAAGAGCTTTTATCCTTGGGTATGTGCCTTTGGTTCCCCAAAAAGTCTTTACTTGAAAAAGTATAGCAATCAAATAGTTCTGATATTGCCTTTGGGATGCTAATGATCCTTTGTTTTTGTAGCATGTCATGAAAAATGACTCCCCTTTCCTTTTTGTTTTAGTATCTTCGAGTAATATGTGAGAGTCCTTCTAACATCTAATTTGCGGAGTTTCCTTTGAGCCTGTGTCTAAAGCAGGAAGAACTATGGTTGGTGAAACAATTAACATGAAACACAGAGGGTACATAATGAGGATTTGTTCTAACTATATACTGGCCTTAATGTATTGTATATATGGTTACTGAATAGTCTATGTAGGAGAGTAGGGTCTGCTTCCTATGGTCACCCCCACTTTTTGCTGTGATTCTCTGGTTTTTCGACTTACTGTGGCCGTGGGCCTTCTAATCAGACCCACAGCCCAGCTGTTCTCTCTAAATTGATACCATGCACTTTAGGTACATACCTGAATGGGTAACCTTTGTGAGCCCCTGTATAGTGTACCGAATATGCTACTTACCAGTATGCATCGGTTCTTGGCATGTAGGGCTGCTGACATTCATATCTATTGCATAGATCGCCGCCTAGTGTTGGGTCCGGATGATTGAACATTGTTGTCCTGGGAGAGTCTTCGAAGTATCACGAGATAGGTGGCTCCTCCCCTGGACTACAGTGTGCATGGGCATCGACTCCATCCTCAGATTGGTTTTAACCATTGTGGCAAAGATGGAGTGTAACGCTGTGAGTGATGACCATGCTAAGAGTAAATGCAAGCACTGCAGCCGCTACAGGCGCCGGGGAGGAGGGTGGGCGATATGAATGTCAGCAGCCCTACATGCCAAGAACAGATGCATACTGGTAAGTATATTCGGTTCGAGGCATGTGGGCTGCTGAATTCATATCTATTGCATAGAATACATAGCAGTCCCTCCATTATCGGCGGCTGCCTGCGCCAGCTGCAGCAGTTTGAAAAAGTGTTTTTAGAACAGCCTGCCCTACAGCTACCAGCTGTTTGGAGTGCACATCTACACAGTAGTGTTTAGTAAATGTGTGTGTGGTAGACCATGTGGCTGCTCTACATATGTCTTCTAAAGGAATATTTCCGAGGAAAGTAATGGAGGCCCCCAACTTTCGCGTGGAGTGGGCCCTTGGAGGAACCGTTAATGTGCGCTTGGCTTTTTGATAGCAAATCTGAATGCACTTAACGATCCACCTGGCTATACCTGCTTTGGAAATGGGGTTGCCCTTGTGCTGTGGCGAAAAGGCAACAAACAGTTTTGTTTTCTGAAAATCTTTGGTCCTATCTATGTAGTACATTAGAGCTCTCTTGACGTCTAGTGTGTGGAGCATTCTCCCCGCCACTGACTCAGGATTTTGGAAGAACACAGGCAGTTCTATAGTTTGATTGATATGGAACTGTGAAACCACTTTAGGAAGAAACTTAGGGTTGGTGCGAAGCACCACCCTGTTGGAATGAATCTGTATGAATGGCTCTTGGATAGTTAGTGCCTGGAGTTCACTAATGCGTCGCAGCGATGTTATCGCCATTAGAAAAGCCACCTTCCACGTTAGGAACTGAATCTCGCATGAGTGCAGAGGCTCAAAAGGTGGACCCATCAGCCTGGTGAGGACCACATTAAGGTTCCATTCAGGAGCTGGTGGGGTGCGGGGAGGAATAACTCGTTTGAGTCCCTCCAGAAAAGCCTTAATGGCAGGCACCCTGAAAAGTGAGAGATGCTGCCTGTTTTGTAGATAAGCTGCTATTGCGGACAAGTGTATACGAATGGAAGCATAGGCTAGATTGCATTTGTATAGATGTAACAGATAACAAATGATGTCGTGAGTCGATGCATCCAGCGGGTTGATGTTGTGGTCTGCGCAATAAATGACAAACCGCTTCCATTTTGCCGCATAACATGCTCTGGTGGTGGGCTTCCTTGCCTCTTATGATATTCATACATTCGGGAGGCAAGTTGAGGTAGCCAAACTCTAAGACCTCAGGAGCCAGATCGCCAGGTTGAGCTGTTGCGGATCTGGATGCTGAAAGTCGGCATGGCTCTGCGTCAAACGCCTGGGTGTGAGGTGCAGCCTTTGATGCGGTACCACGGATAGTTCTAGAAACGTGGTGTACCATGGTTGGCGTGCCCACGTTGGAGCAAACAGGATGAGTGTCATCGAGTGTTGCTTTAGCTTGCGTGCCACCAGCGGTATTAGAGGTGCTGGGGGAAGAGCGTATGCAAATATGCCTGACCAGTTCATCCATATCGCATTGCACTGTGGGTGTGGGAACCTGGCGGCAAAGCTTTGGCATTTGGCGTTTTCCTTTGTGGCGAAGAGGTCTATCTCTGGATGACCCCACTGCTGAAGGTACGGGTGGAGTACTGATGGATGTATCTTCCACTCGTGCATCTGGTGGCTGTACCTGCTGAGCAGGTCCGCCATCTGATTGTCTTAGCCCGGGAGGTGTTCCGCCATGAGGAAGATGTTCCTTTGAATGGCCCACTTCCATATGCTCTGAGCCAGATGAGACAACTGTGGAGAGTGTGTACCTCCCTGCTTCTGAATGTAGTACATGGCCGTCATGTTGTCCGTCCGGATCAACACGACCTTATTGCACAGATGTACTTTGAATGCTTTCATCGCCATGAAGATAGCCATCAGTTCTAGGAGGTTGATGTGCATCTTTTGCTGCGTCGTCCATAGTCCCTGCACTGTGTAGGGGAGTACATGAGCTCCCCATCCCTGGAGAGATGCGTCCGTTGTCAGAATAATCTGTGGCACAGGCTCCTGGAACGGTCGGCCCTTGCAAAGGTTTTGTGGATTCCACCAATGCAGAGAGTTGTATGCACGACCGGTCACCAACACTAGGTCTTTTAACTGTCCGTGAGCCTGATTCCACTGACGTGCTAAGCACTCCTGAAGCGGACACATATGTAGTTTCGCGTGCGGGACTATGAAGATGCAGGAGGCCATCATGCCTATTAAATGCATGAACACTCTTGCCGGAAGCGAGTGTTGCAGTCTGAATTTTTGTAGTAGCAATTGAATGCTGTTGATCCTCACTGAATTTGGCTGTGCTTTGGCTGCCAGAGTGTCTATTGTCGCGCCCAGATACTGCCGTATGTGGGCGGGCTGAAGGTGGGACTTTGGGTAATTCTGTGAGAATCCCAGATCGTGAAGAAGGTGAATGGTGTGGGACATGTGTGCGGCACACTGCTGGGCCGACTTTGCTTGGATAAGCCAGTCGTCCAGATAAGGGTATACGTGAATGTTTTGTCTCCGTAGGTGTGCAGCCACTGTCACCAGGTATTTCGTAAACACCCTGGGTGCTGTTGTCACTCCGAAAGGGAGGACTTTGAATTGGTAATGTTGATCCTGAGGTATTTTTTGTGTGACGGGTGTAGCGGAATATGAAAGTATGCATTCTTCAGATCTAATGTTGCGAGGAAATCTCCCTGACTGAGCAACGGCAGAACCTGCTGCAATGTTAGCATGTGAAAGTGTTCCGATAGAATGTACTGGTTTAAGGGTCTTAGGTCCAGTATGGGTCTGAGGGACCCGTCCTTTTTTGGTATCAAGAAGTACAGTGAGTACACTCCTATGCCCCTTTCCTCCATAGGCACGAGCTCGATTGCCCCTTTTTGCAGCATGACGAGTACCTCCTGCTGCAATAAGTGCAAATGCTCGGTGGACATAGGACGGTGTCTTGGGGGTATGTTGGGTGGAGTGGATATTCACTCCAGACAATAACTGTACTGGATAAGCTTTGTGACCCAGCTGTCTGTGGTGATGGACTTCCAGACCGGTAGGAACTGTTGGAGTCTCCCCCCAACCGGTGTTGTATGGTCAGGGGGCAGTGACAAGGCGTCACTGTTTGGTAGCGGCGGAGGATCGGGAGTTGTTGTTTCCACGACCTCTGCCCTTGGGGCTGTTCCCACGATATCCACCTCTACTTTGTTTGGTGTATGTGCTTTGCGCGCCACCTTTATTGTACTGTGTTTGCTGGGACAGCTGGCCTCTGGAAACTCCTCTATTGTGTGAGCGACGAAAAGAACCACCCCATAACTGCTGCGACTGGAGAGCTCCCATAGATTTCACAGTTTGTGTCTTTTTTGATTTTTTCTAAGGTGGTGTCCACCTCAGGTCAAAATAAGTGATCAGGATTTACAGGCTGATTCAGTATGGTGGTTTGTATTTCTGGCTTGAACCCGGAGATTCTCAGCCAGGCATGTCGCCGTAACATCACACTTGTATTAATGGCTCTGGCAGCGGTGTCCACTGCGTCCAATGCACACTTGATAGAAGCATTGGAAATAAGCTTCCCTTCCTGTATGAGCATCTCTGCTGCTTCCTTATATTCATCTGGCAAGTGTTGTAACAGGGTCTCAAGTGTGTCGTAATGGGCCCTGTCATATCTGGCTAAGAGCGCCTGAGTGTTTGAAATGCGCCAGACATTGGCCGCTTGAGCTGCTACCTTTTCCCTGATGCTTCTAGCATTTTCGATTGTTTGTCAGGGGGAGGAGCATCACCCGTTGTTTGTGAATTTGCCCTCTTCTGGGCATTGGAAACAACTAGAGAGTCCAACGGCAACTGGCCCTTGATGTATGTAGGGTCCCCAGGCGCCGGTTTGTACTTCTTCTCAATTCTGGGGTTTAACACCCTGGCCCTCGTGGCCTCCTTGAAGATGTCACCAGCATGTTTTAAGACCCCCTTTAGCATTGGAAGAGTCTTGACAGTTTTTTCAGAGGTGGAAAAGGTGTCAAACAGAAAATCCACTTCAATCGGGTCAGCATGGAGCTGGACATCATGATTTTTGGCTGCCCGTTCAATAAGCGCATTAAATGCCGCAGAATCTTCAGTAGGCGAGGTTTTTACAGCATACACCTGACTGTCTGGGGCAGTGTGTGGATCTCCTGGATCAGCAGCGTCAGCCCAGGGTTCATTGTGATCTTCAGGATCAGTGTCTATAGGGTAGTTGTACTCCTCATTGTCACCTCCCCCTGTCTCCCCATCTGAATAAGTGGGCGAGATGCGAGCAGTGTGTTGGCCACGTGGAGATATCGGTTCGACAAGAACGGGTAAAGTAGTGGAATCCTTTTTTAATGGGATTTTATAGGACTCCATAGGCTGTTCCGGGGTGATCTTTCGTTTGTAAATTGAAAGTCTACCAGTGTCGGCGTCAATGAACTGTTCCGGTTGCTCTTGAAGCGGGGGTTGTCGATGCTTTGCGACCACTAACCCAGGCCCGGTCTTCTGTCCTGCTGACGCCTGCTTAGATCCTTCAACGACCGTCTTGGGGGCGAAGGCCTTAGGCACCACTTTCCGCGGCAGCGTGAACTGGATGGGCGCCGGCGACTTCTGAGGTTTAGCAGCCGGCGTCGATGGAGAAGTATCCTTCGGACCGACAGTGGAAGCCTTCTCCTTAATTCGCTTAAACGACTCAGACACCTGCTTCGAGAAGGAGGCGGACAGCTGCGCCGACTTGACAGGTTCCTTCGATACAACGCCAGGCGTGGACTCTAGGGTTGCAGCGCTTTTGGCCTTGTCCGTCCGACGTGTAAGATCGAGAACCTTCTGCGGTCCGAGTCCCTTGTCTGTGTCGACGCTTTTTGGCGCAGATTTTCTCGGGTTGACGTCCTTAACCTGTTTTTTGTTTGTCACAGTCTTTGGGTCGACACCTGTTAGCGACCTCACCGGGTCGATGACACCTTTAAGTTTTTTCGGCGCCGATAGTTCCGAGGACTTCGAGCCGACCAACGCAATACGCACTTTCGGTTTCGATGCCACCTCCAGTGCTTTCGATTGCATAGACACCAACGCTTTCTCTTTCAGTTTCGATTTCCCAACTTGTGGCTCCTTAGAAGTGTCCGAAGCCGGGCCTTGAGGCGAGGCTGTGGAACCCATTATAAGATCTTGGGTAAGGCCATGTGGCGATCCCTCGACCTGAAACTTATTAAGTCTTTCGGCCCCCGTATCGACGGTTGGGCATAGCTCTTCGCCTGAGCTATCTTCTCCGGCCCCAAAGGCCACATCGTCGTCTCCTACCTCGTCGACGACGTTAGTAATATCGACCATCTCGACATCTGCGTCGTAGTTGGAGTCGTTCTCCGATGCAGGATCAGACTCTTGAACTTCCTGCTCGACTCACTCATCCTCTTCGGTATCGAAAATGTTCACCGGGCCAGGTGCCGTCTGCTGGGCCTCCTGGCGCGCCGAAGTCGAATCGCCTTCTTGGATCGGAAATGAGAACAAGCCATACAGCTTGCTTCATCGTGATCCAGCGACAGGCACTTGTTGCACACCGGGTGGACGTCGATATGAGGATATTTCGAATTACAGACGGGGCACCTCTTGAACGGGCTCTGTTCCATGATGTGTCGTCGATAAGCCTCTGGCGTCGACTGGGCCTTCAGCGCCGAAAAGTCGCACGACTCCTCTGGATGTTCGACTCGGGAACTGAGTTGAAACAGACGCGGGCACCGATCGCAAGACAATACCGACGATATACTAAAGGCCTTTTGGCCAAAAAGAAAGTTTTATATATATTCCGAACTTGAATATGCATCCGAACCCAATGGCGGAAAAAAACAATCTGGGGATGGAGTCGATGCCCATGCGCACTGTAGTTCAGGGGAGGAGCCGCCTATCTCGTGATACTTCGAAGACTCTTCCAGGACAACAATGTGCAATCATCCGGACCCAACACTAGGCGGCGATCTATGCAATAGATATGAATTCAGCAGCCCACATGCCTCGAACCATAGGTACCCAGGGCATAGGTGCATGCAAGGCCTACCAGGGGCTGCAGCATGTATTATGCCACCCCTGGCTGGCCATCTAAACTGACACCACAGGCTGACCACTCAGCTTGGGTAAGGTGGTGTAATCACCCCTTACTTAGATATAGTATATCTATATCTACCTTGTATATAGACACATAGTAACCTATAAGTCACTCCTATGGCAGGCCTTAACAATCCTGGAGGCAGAGTGCTTGGTTTTATGTGAGAGGGTGCCCGAGCATGAGCTGAGCCCCTCTGCAGCTTTCGGAACCATCTCCTAATAGCTGTTCATTGATATAGCTATACCATATACTCTTAAATGCATTCTAATCCTCGCGGTTATTGCTAACTTTGGTTTGGCTTTATCAAAACATGTCGTGTAAGGTGTCATACGCTTTGTAATACTAAATCCTCGCCAGTTCTGGCGACGGGGGTAGCATTCCACCCTTCTAGAGGGAAAAGACATGTATGTTACTGCTTTACCCAGTTCAAGTTAAACAGAGCCTCAGCATCACAAAATGGATGCTGCTGCCACAGACAAGAGTCTGACCTCCTGCAGCTGGGGGAAACTCAAGCAAGGGAGGCCTGGACAGCACCTCCCCAGACAGCCTGTAGTGTATTGGGGCAGGGTGGGTTGAATGGAAAGATGCTTTTCCAGACACTGCCTGGGGCACACAAGGTGCTCCATGCATAGCCCGATTCAAACCAGTTGCTGGGGCACTCCAGCCCCGCTTTGGCGCGAAACTGGACAAAGGGAAAGTGGTGTAACCACCCCCTTCTCAGGTCCACCCATAGGAGGGACCTAGCAGGTAATCCAGCCCCTAAAATCAGTATAAAGATAGGAGCTGTGTCTAGAGACTTTAAATTATCCTGGAACGAAACTCTGAAACGAAACTCTTGGATCTTCGACATTCTATTTCGACTAGAAGACTGAAGACATATCCTTGTGGTCAAGGAGTGACTACCCAGTGCAAACAGGCACCATCAGTAACTTTCTGGTCTGCTTTGTCGACGCTCCCAACGGATCCCGAAGACTCAGTGACTCAGGAACTGGACTCTCAGACTTCTGACTCCGACCCACATCCACAGTAAAGCTGAGGCCAGTGGCGGACATGAGAGACGTGGGAACGGACACCCTGGACATCCTACATTTTGCCAACTGCATCGACTCCTGAGGTAACTCGCAGTTGTGCATTGGGGTACGAGAAGCCCCAGACCCGAGCACCATTTGCACCAAAGCTTAGCCCTCCACGAGTGCCGCTTGGGGCCTGCTCCTGCATTTCAGCTCGACGCGTCTTCCCGGTTGCTAGCCCGTTGGCTAGTGAGCCCTCTGAAGACGAACCTTTGAATTTACACCGCTGGCCTGGTTGCTCCAGGCTTGCTCCAGCTTCCCTACAAAGGAGAAGCACCCCAGACCTTGCTGGTCTGACCTGAAGCTAATCTTCACTTCTTGCGTGGATTGCGTTTGCCAAGGCTTGTTGGGTCCAATCCGGATACAGACACTGCTGTCAACTAGATCCTTCGTGGGACAGCTCCAATCCAGCTCCTGGTCGTCGACACCTCCTGGTCCTCATGGCTGCAGAGACAAGCTTCACTTCTTCACCTGATTGCATCACGACATCGCCTGGCTCTTTCCTGGTCACTGACTAGTGACCCAGAATCTGTTCCCTCTGCTTTCAGGTTCTTCAGTTCTTCGATACACCCTTGGACCCACCCAGACACTCTTCCTTCGGCCGCCTGCAGCACTTCTTTTGCAGGTCTCCATTGAAAGCATTGACGAAACCAGACAAGAAAAGACACCTATGCACCCGGCTTCCCTGGGTGAGGTAACTAGAGTACTCCGGTGCTCCCGTGGGTATTGACTATCCAAGTGTCCTAGTTTAAAGGGGTTTTGTCGTAGTCCACCCGGAAGTGCCCTAAATCAGTAACTTTGTAACTTCTTCGTTGTCCATTATAAGTCAATGGTACCTCGCGACTGTATTGCCACACTGCACGCGTCTCCCGTGGGTCTCCTACTCCCTAACCTTTGGTTGTGTAGTGTAGCCCCAGCGATTCCCTAGGCCTAATCACTATTCCTGAAGTGGTTCTTATACCACTTACTTAGTATATGGTTTGTGAGGCCCCTAGTGCAAAACTGTATTTGTGCAACTTATTGTATGCTAATTGAGTAACTTGTGATGTACTTTGATCTCTGACCTCATAGAGTTCAGAGGGGTTGTGTTAGAAGTAAATACATATATATTTGATATATACGTTATGTGGTGTCTTTTCATTTGGTATTCAAGGGATTATAATTGGTAAAACAGCTTGCTTCACATGCTCTCTGAAGTTTTAGCCTGAGACTGCTGGTCCATGCTACCACTAGGATAACTTGTCTATAAGGTTGACTTTAAAACCACCATCAATAAGGGTCGTTTAGACTGGTGCAAGGTGCCCGCTAGAATAGTGGACATCATATGCCAGGCTAACTTCTCACAGTCGATACTTTAATTATGCTTGTTCTACAAAAGAAAGTGACTGTTAGAAGAAAAGCTGCTGTTTTACCAGGAATCGCTTCAGAGCAATTTTAATGTTAATTGATATTTATATAGTGCTAAATTCCCGTCAGGTCTCTAAGCGCTTGGGAGGGAGTGGGCGAGGCTGCTAGACGACCACCGTAGTAATCTCATGCATTGGTCGAAAGCTAGCTTCATTAATACTGTGAGAACTAAAGTAAGATTATACGTTGGCGGCAGAATTGTAGTTCTTACTTTCTTTGCCCCCGCTATGAACTCTTTTTGGAGATTTGGTAGTCACAGTTTTGCACTCTTCTCCTTTAGTGCCTGCTACAATGACAGATAAGTATTTTTGGTAGGGCATTTGGGAGTTCTGATTTTATTAAATACATTAGCTATGATGACATGATTTGTTTTGTTTTTCGCTTTAGCTTCTTTATTGCACCAGATAATGAACCATTTCCACTTTTCCATTTAACACTTGCACGCAGTAGGTTAACTTGCTTTCTTAAGTCTACAATGCTTGGGATCTTTAGCATCTGATGCGATCTCACTGCAAGTAGAAGTGAGAACCCTATTGGTTCTGGCCATAGAGGAGCAATTATAATCAACATCATCGTTTGCCTGCATTTGTTGATCATAATTTTCCATAAATGGAAAAGTGCAGGCAAATGCTCCGATACCAATCCATTGACTGTGCACTGCCCTTTCTGGACACAATGCCTTTAGGTCTAGGAAACATATGTGGTTTACAGCCTCATTATGTGTCCAATGTTCTCTGATCTTGTTCTCCAATGCATGCTTGGACTGGTTCTCCAACAAGTCTACCCTTTGTCCTCTCCAGTGACAACCATTTAAACTCTGAGAAATGTGTAGAAACAACTAGATCGTCCCAAACCCCCTTTCACTATGACCACTGATTTACAAGCCATTCCTGTATTGCTCTCAAGTGTAGTCCTGCTATTGGAATCAGAGGAATGCACAATCCTTAGCATTAACATAACTTAAATATCCCTCTCCGGAAAAATACTTGTGGTTAAGGGGAAACTCTTTAGCTAGTCATAGAACGGTTTTATTTTGGAGGTCTAGTACTGCTCCCGGGTATGACTTCTCCTTAGCATGAAGGGGTGAAGATTTACCTACTGATGGTGAACCCAGTGAATGCAAGTTGTGAATTATCTTGCTTATGCTTCTACCACTATTGGAAATGGTTTCCCTTTATAAGCTTGAAATCCAAAGGATACATATGGATTATCTGGTGTCTAAAGATGCGCAGAGACAATTGCTCTGTGATGATTTCATCCCAAATGGTTGCACTCAGAATTTACATTGTGTGTATCCCATCACAAACCTGAGATATTTGTGAGGTTCCTTTTCATTAGGATGTGAAACTGTGCATCTTTGAAGTTTATTTTTGCCTGGTAATCTTGCTTGAGCATCAGAATTATTTCTTATAGTTATATCAACTTGAATGTTATTGTCTCGATATATTCGGTTTAGTGCCTTTAGATCTAAAATCGGTCTTAATATTAAGTCCTGTTTTGGATTGAGGGAAAAAAACGGAGTAAGCCCCCAATATTGAGTTTGTCTTTGGGTACTTCTATGGCCTTTGACAATAGTTTCTCTATATCCTGTTGTAGACATCCCTTGTGCTTTTTGTATATCGTTAAGACTTTTCCCCACCAACTGTATGCAGTAACCATGTCTAAATAAGTTTAGCATCAGCTTGTACCATGTGTACATTTCCTGCAAAAAAATCTGCTACGCCCCCATGACTGACGTGCTGTGACTGTAGGGACCATGATTGGAGTCATTTATTTTGGCCTGTACCTCTATGGGCTCAGGCTATTTCTCTACCGCAGTCTTGAAAAGTTGTCTTTCCCTGGCTGGTTTGTTGTCATGGTGATTTAGGCTGTTGGCTTACAGAAGGCTGCGACCTTTGAAAGGATTGTTGAAAATGTGTTTATTCCCATCCCCTTCAACTGAACGTTGTGTCCCTTCTAAAGGAAGCTTAAGGCTTCAAGGATCCCACTGCTTTTGTAGCGACATAAGCCATATTAAATTTTTCTAGTGACCCATCTACAGTTCCAGACATGTTTTCACCTGTAAAGAAGTCGATTTTGGCTGGTACTTCACATTTAAAACCAGATATCTTAAACCATGTACACCCGAGTGTTGTACCTGTGCACATTTGGCTGCTGGCCATGTCAACGGCATTCAGATCAGATTAAAACTAATATTTGATATTTTCTTGCCCTCTTGTATCACAACTTTGTACATTTATTCAAGTTCTTCTGGAAGATACTGCATTAGCTCGTCTAATTCATTCCACTGCTGTCTGTACCTATTGATACGTTTTACAGTTAGCAATCCTCCATTGTGTAGCTGTTGACTTCTCCATCTTAATATCAACAGCATCTTGCATTCTCTATTTGGGAGGGGGCATGTAGATGCTGGTGCATTTGTCCTGTTTCTTTCTGGCTGTGAACACAATAAGTGAATCTGCAGCTATGTTGCCCTTAATAGACATAGGGTCTTGGGGACAAGGTTGGCATTTTTTCTTCACTTTAAAAGGTATGGCCTGAGAAGGTGCTGGTTCTGTGAAAGCTTCACTTCCCTACTGTGCAATGCTAGGTAACACAAGAACGTGTGATTTTTTCCTCTGTATTGGGTTTAATGTCTAGCACGAAAAAGGTTGCTTCCAGTACTTTTCTTTTTCTAAATGGACTCTATGTACTAGTTGCTCTGCAAAATGCATCGTTTATCTAGAGGGTATTTTATTGATGGATAAGAAGGAAATATGTTACTTACCAGTATGCATCTGTTCTTGGCATGTAGGGCTGCTGACATTCATATCTGTGCGTAGATCGCCGCCTAGTGTTGGGTCCGGATGATTGCACTTTGTTGTCCTGGAAGAGTCTTCGAAGTATCACGAGGTAGGTGACTCCTCACCTGGACTACAGTGTGCATGGGCATCCTTCCATGCTCAGATTGTTTTTCGCCATTGTGGCAGAGGTGGAGATAGGAAAGTAAGAGATGTCCATGCTAGAGATAATGCTGCAGCTGCGACAGGCGCCGGGGAGGACGGCGGGCGATATGAATACTGGTAAGTAGCATATTCCGTTCGAGGCATGTGGGCTGCTGAATTCATATCTGTGCATAGACTGAATAGCAGCATCTCCTCTAGCGGTGGCCACCTGTGCCAGCTGCAGCAGTTTGGAAAAGAGTTTTGACAGCCTGGCCTACAGCAGCTTGCTGTTTTGCTTGCACGTCTACACAGTAGTGTTTAGTGAAAGTGTGTATGGTGGACCATGTGGCTGCCTTACAGATGTCTTCGAGGGGAATATTTCCTAGGAAAGCCATGGATGCCCCCATTTTCCGTGTGGTGTGCTCTAGGGGGGACTGTTAAAGTGCGTTTAGCTTTTAGATAACATATTTGAATGGACTTACCTATCCATCTGGCTATTCCTGACTTTGAAATAGGATTTCCCGTGTGTTGTGGTGCAAAAGCAACAAACAGTTGTTTTGTCTTTCTAAATGATTTAGTCCTGTCCACATAGTATAGTGGAGCTCTTCGGACGTCTAGCGTGTGCAGGGCTCTTTCAGCTACTGATTGTGGATTCTGAAAGAATACTGGCAGTTCAATTGCTTGATTAATATGGAAGATGGATACGATTTTAGGCATGAATTTAGGGTTTGTTCGAAGAACTACTCTGTTAGCATGTACCTGCATGAATGGCTCTTCGATTGTCAGTGCTTGCAATTCGCTCACTCTTCTGAGTGAGGTGATGGCAACTAAGAATGCGACTTTCCACGTTAGGAATTGCAATTCGCATGAGTGTAGAGGTTCGAAAGGGGGTCCCATGAGTCTCGTAAGCACTATATTTAGATTCCAGACTGGGGAAGGAGGGTGTCTTGGAGGGATCACTCTTTTTAAGCTCTCCATAAATGCTTTAATAGCTGATACCCTGAAGAGTGAAAAGTGTTGCCTGTTCTGAAGGTACGCTGCTATAGCAGCGAGGTGTAGTCGTATGGAAGAGTATGCTAAGTTACATCTTTGTAAATGCAACAGATAGCATATAATGTTTTGTATGGAAGCGTCTAATGGGTTGATTTGGTTATTGTTGCAGTAAATAACAAATCTCTTCCATTTGGCTGCATAGCACGCGTGATAGGTTTCCTTGCCTCCCGAATGATGTTCATGCAGTTGGGGGCAAGTTGAGGTATCCGAACTCTAGGACCTCAGGAGCCAGATCACTAGGTTCATCTGATTGGGATCTGGGTGTCTTATTTCTCTATGGTTCTGAGTTAGAAGATGGGGTGCTAGGCAGTCTTTGATGAGGAACTACTGAAAGTTCTAGGAACGTTGAGTACCATGGTTGTCTCGCCCATGTGGGAGCAACTAGGATTAGGGTGAGCGAGTGTTGCCACAGTTTGCGTGCCACCAGCGGAATCAGCGGGGCTGGGGGAAAAGGGTACGCAAATCTGCCTGACCAGTTCATCCATATCGCATTGCCCAGTGACTGCGGATGTGGGAACCTGGCGGCAAAGTATTGGCATTTGGAGTTTTCTTTTGTAAACGTAAATGTAGTGTATTTTGTAAAGCGCACAGCTGACCCAACGGGGCGTCCCTGTGCTGTATAACGCTGTGGAACCCTTCCTGGCTCTCCCTGTGAGAAGCCCCTCCTGGGCACCCCCAAAGTGAAGCCAGGCATCCCAGTGTTGTAGGGGCCGTTGTGGAGATTAAGCAAGCTATTGCCCAGAGTTGCAGCGTGGGACCCATGAATAGAATAGGCACCGAGGCGAGAATTATTGAGTCCGTGGACATTGAGCTCAAGACCCCGCCGCGTCGGGACTTGAACCGTGGTCCTGGGCCCAATCTCTGCTTCAGAGTCTGCCGCTCTAACCAGTGAGCCACACTTCTCCACTTTTGTGGCAAATAGGTCTACCTCTGGGTGACCCCATTCCTCGAAGAATGGCTGGAGAACCTGGGGGTGAATTTCCCATTTGAGTAATATTGGCTGTGCCTGCTGAGCAGGTCGGCAATCTGATTGTCCTTCCCTGGAAGGTGTTCTGCTAGGAGAAGGATGTTCTTTGGGATCACTCACTTCCATATGCTCTGCACCAGCTGGGATAGCTCTGGACAGTGCGTCCCCCCGGTTTTTGGATATAGTACATTGCGGTCATGTTGTCCGTCCGGATCAACACAGTCTTGTTGTACACGTATTTTTGAAAGGCTTTTAGGGCTAGGAATATCGCTAGCAACTCTAGTTGGTTGATATGCCATTTTTTGTGTTTGGTTGTCCAGAGCCCTTGTACTGTGTATTGGAGGAGATGGGCTCCCCAACCTGTAAGTGATGCGTCCGCTGTTAGTACTAATTGTGGAACTGGCTCTTGGAACAGTCGCCCTCTGGAAAGGTTTTGCGGGTTCCACCACTGCAGAGAGTTGTGAGCGCGACTGTCCACCAACACTAGGTCTTTTAGTTGTCCATGAGCCTGGTTCCATTGCCTTGCTAGGCATTCCTGTAATGGGCGCATCTGAAGTCTGGCATGGGGGACAATGAATATGCAGGAGGCCATCATGCCTATGAGCTGCATGAAGACTTGAGCTGGCAGGGAGTGTTCTGGCTGGAATTTGCGAATGAGTGTCTGCATGCTGGCTATCCTTGCTGTGTTTGGATATGCCTTTGCCACTGAGGTATTTATAGTGGCTCCCAGGTATTGTTGTACGTGGGAAGGTTGCAGATGCGATTACGCGTAGTTGACTGAAAAGCCTAGGCTGTGCAGCAACTGGATAGTTTGGGACGTGGGTGTTGCACACTCGTGGTATGATTTTGCTTGTATCAGACAATCGTCCAGATAAGGGTACACATGGACGTGTTGCCTTCTGAGATGCGCTGCTACTGTGGCTAAGCATTTCGTAAAGACTCTTGGAGCCGTGGTAACCCCGAAGGGCAAAACCTTGAATTCGTAGTGTTGCCCTTCTATTGTGAGCCTGAGGTATTTTCTGTGGGCTGGATGGATGGGTATGTGGAAGTACGCATCCTTGAGGTCCAGTGTTGCTAGGAAGTCTCCTTGTTGTAGCAACGGGAGCACTTGTTGTAGTGTGATCATATGGAAGTGCTCCGACAGTATGTATTGATTAAGGGGTCTGAGGTCCAGTATTGGTCTGAGGGAACAGTCCTTCTTGGGAATAAGGAAGTATAGGGAGTATACTCCTGTCCCTTGCTGGTGGAAAGGGACTGGCTCTATGGCCCCCTTCTCCAGCATGCTTTTGACCTCCTGTTGAAGTAGGGTGATGTGTTCTATGGACATAGGACGATGTCTGGGCGGTATGTTTGGTGGCGTAGAAGTCAGTTCTAGGCAGTAACCAGACTGGATAATTTCTCTCACCCACCTGTCTGTTGTGATAATGTGCCAGACAGGTAGGAACTGTTGTAGTTGCCTCCGACTGGTGTTAAGAGTTCCGGAGGCAGCGTAATGAAGGCACTGTATTGCGGAGGTGGAGGCTCTGGTGTTATTGCCTCCCCGCCCTCTTCCCTTAGGATTGTTACCTCTGTAACCATCTCTGTTAGTGTTCTTTGTAAAGGAACCTTGTGTGTTATTCTTGTAGGAGGTAGATGTTTGTGAGGCATTTCCTCGTGTATTTGCTCTGTATGAGGAGCGCCGAAAGGAGCCCCTGTGTTGCAGAAATTGCAGTGCACCCATGGATTTTGCTGTTTCGGTGTCCTTTTTCATTTTGTCCAAGATGGTGCCTACCGCGGGACCAAATAAAAAGTCTGGGTTAACTGGTTGGTTTAGAATGGTGGACTGGACTTCATTCTTGAAGCCGGAAACCCTTAGCCATGCATGTCTGCGGAGGAGGACACTAGTATTAATGGACCTAGCTGCGGTGTGTGCAGCATCCAGTGCACATTTAATTGAGGCGTTGGAGATGAACTTTCCCTCCTGGATGAGATCATTTGCTTGTGCTTTAAACGGCTCGGGCAAATGTTGCATAAGGCTTTCGAGCTGATCGTAATGTGTTCTATCGTAACGAGCCAGTAGTGCCTGTGTGTTAGCGATTCTCCAAGAATTGGATGCCTGTGCCGCTACCCTTTGGCCCGAAGCCTCTAGGATTTTGGACTCATCAGGGGGAGGTGCTTCCCCTCTAGTCTGAGAGTTGGCTCTTTTTCGTGCGTTCGCAACCACTAGGGAGTCTAGTGGCAGCTGACCCTTGATATAGGTGGGGTCTGTAGGAGCCGGCCTATACTTTTTTCTATTCTGGGATTGATTACCCGTGCCCTGGCTGTGTCCTTGAATGTCAGGTGCATGTTTTAGAACGCCTTTTAGCATTGGAAGTGTTTTGACACTCTTCTCTGCAGTAGTGAAGGTGTCAAAGAGTAAGTCCTCTTCTACGGGGTCACTGTGCATGCCCACGTTGTGGAACTGTGCTGCCCTGTCTATGAGTTGGTTAAATACTACTGTGTCATCAGTGGGTGATGGTTTCGTAGGGTAAGTGGGCACATCAGGGATAGGATTTGTATCATAAGGGTCTGTTGGCTCCTCCCAAGGTTCCTCTTGATCTGGGTCTTGAGGAAAGTCATATAGGGGCTGTGGTTCATACCCTGTGTCCCCCTCATCGTCATCGTGGTTAGAAGGTGAGGTAGGTGCAAGTGGTGTGGAGGGCATGATAGGTTGAAAAGGGAGTGAGGGTTTAGTGGGAGAAGTACCAAAGTCCTTTTTTCTTGAGTGGAATAGGTGAATCAGGTGCAAAATCCAAAGGTCTCTTTTTCCTATGCAGGATGGTAACTTTACCAGTATCTGGGTTAATGTAAATCTTTGCTTGGTCCTCGGATGGATCTGGGTGGAATAGTTCTTCCTCTACCGTTCTGGGCTTAGGCTTGGGCCTTTTCGGGTCGACAGAGGCAGGTTTGTTGACGACCTTTGGTGTTTTGCTAGATTTTTTCGGGTCGGGCCCTTATTTGGGCGCGACTCGTTTTGGGTCGACGGGAACTTTCGGGTCGACACGTTGTTTGTGCTCCGTAGGCTTTTTTGGGTGCGAGTCTTTCACCGGATCGACGGTCTTTTTCGGATCGACCGATGTCTTCGGAGCGGACACTTTGGGGTCGACAGGTTTGTCCGGCTTCGATACGGCACCGAATGCCAGGTCGACGGTTTTTGGAACCGCAGGCTTGGTCGGGGACGTTCCTCGGTTCGACGCCCTGTGGTTGCGTGCCCTTGTTCGGGTCGCCCGATTTTCTTTGCCTGTACTGCTTTTTTTGTATCGACGCCCTTTGGGTTGGTAACCTTCTTTGACTCTGGAACCTTCTTCGGGGCGATGGTACTGGGCCCTGGGGTTTCTGAAGGTTTCGGTTTTATTTTCGGAGCCGTGCCGGAAGGCGGGGCTGTCGAAAGTCTTTATTGATCTTGGCTAAGGCCTGTTGGCAATGCCTCGAGGCGAGGGGTCAATCAGTGTCGGGGGCAGTGTACTCACGATTAGGCCCAACGGTAGTTCGTCGGAGTAGTCCTCGACTGTGACGATCTCTTAGTCCTAGTCTTGAGCATCCGGTAGATCCTGTTCCATCATCGAAGATGTTGTCGGGTTCCGGTGCCTGTCGCTGCATCTCTTGCCTAGCGGCCCTTCGGACCCGTATAGTTTTTTTCGATCGGAACTGGTCACAGGCCGGGCAGGTTTCTTCCCTATGGTCTGGGGAAAGGCACTTGTTGCATACTGAGTGTCTGTCACTATGACGGAACTTTGAGTTGCATTGTGGACACCTTTTGAAGGGGCTTCTTTCCATCGACGGTCGGCTCACGTGGTGTCGAAAAGGCCCAACAGCCCGCGTCGATGACCGATTCGAGATGGAAGGTTGTGGAGAGTAGAGAGGTACCGAACGGAACAATACCGACGGAGTCGAAGGCCTTTTGGCCTTTAGAAAAGTTTTGTTTCGATTCAGAGTGTGAGTATAGGAGTTTGCATCCGAACCAAATGGCGGAAAAAAACAATCTGAGCATGGAAAGGATGCCCATGCGCACTGTAGTCCAGGGGAGGAGTCACCTACCTCGTGATACTTCGAAGACTCTTCCAGGACAACAAAGTGCAATCATCCGGACCCAACACGAGGTGGCGATTTATGCACAGATATGGATTCAGCAGCTCACATGCCTCAAACCAATAGTTACTTACCTGTAATCTGAGATTCTCCAGTATTGGTGTCTTTCATAGATTCACATGCCTGAATCATTCCCCGTCGTCGGAGTGGGAGTCCCACGGTACATAAAAAAGCAATAAATTGTATATCAGAAACCAAAACTCTTGGTAATAACCAACCAGGTAGTAAAGTAGCCCTAAGCCACAGTGTAAAAAACTTTCACACTCATGACTATCCTACTCATTTTATATAGACTAAACTGCAGCCAATCAGGCGCTAGCACCCACTAGAATTTTCTCCTCAGAGGCTCAGGCTCTCAGATTTTCTCGCACAGCAGTGAAACTAACACTTACGCCTGAGGAGCCTTTGAGGTGAGGTGGGCGGGTGCATGTGAATCTATGAAAGACACCAATGTTGGAGAACCACAGATTACAGGTAAGTAACTATAGTTCTTCTCCAGTATTGGGGTGTCTTCCGTAGATTCACATGCCTGAATCAGAGTAAATAGCAGTACACAACATCCTGCTCCTAGACACTTTTTGTATTCCAATGCATATGTACACCTTGCAAACAATTATCACATGAAACCTAAGCGTCTAGAAGAGCATAGAGGAGGAGGGAGAACAAAGGCTCACCTTATTTAAAAAGATTGCGAAGCACTGCTCGTCCCACTGAAGTATCCGCATCACTGGCATCATCCAAGCAATAGTGCTTGGTGAAGGTATGCATGCTGGACCAGGTTGCCGCTTTGCAGATATGATGGAGGCACTCCAGCGAAAAGGGTTGTTGAGGAGGAGACCGCTCTCGTAGAATGCGCCCTTGGCAATGAGTGCAACGGCCTTCCTGCTTGCTGGTGACAGACTGATTGCTGAGTACACCCAGCAGGCTATGGTCTGTTTAGAAACAGCGTATCCTTGATGTATCTTTCCGTATGCTACAAAGAGCTGATCTGTCTTACGCAATGTAGCAGTTCGCTGAAGATAAAACTTAAGACATCTCCTGATGTCCAGGGAATGCAAAGCCTTCTCCGCTCTCGTTTGAGTATTAGGAAAGAAAGCTTTTAAAATCACTGGCTCGTTAAGATGAAAGTCGGATGGAACTTTAGGCATGTAGCTTGGATTGGTATTTAAGTTTGTATGTCTTAATAGTAGCAGGCGCTCGAGCATTTGCTAAAATCTCTTTACACTCCTCTGGGATATTTAGATGGGCGAATTCAACGTGTTCAGGAGCCAAGCTGCTAATTTCAAGGAAGCTGGGTCCGGATGACAAATTTGACCCTTCTGCATTGTCAGAAGATTCGGTATTGGTTGAAGTTGTATGGGATTGCACTCCGAGAGAAGTAGAAGCTCTGTGAACCAATATTGGAGAGGCCACCTGGGTGCGATTAGGATGAGGCAACATGGTTGCCGTTTCATTTTCCGGATGACCCGGGGAACCAAGGGAATCGGGGGGGAAAGCGTATGCATATATCTGAGACCAGTTCATCGAAAGTGCATCCCCGCATAAGTCTTTGTGGGGAATCCAACTTGCAAAGAATGGGCATTTGCGGTTCTGCTTCGTCGCATAAAAGTCCAGGTCGGGATGACCCCACTCTTGAAAGACTGTCTAGAGTCGGCTGGTGTATTTCCCATTCGTGATTTGTCACTGTAGCTCTGCTGAGAGAATCCGCGAGCACATTGGACATTCCTGGAACGTGCGTAGCCGAAAGATTTATCCTGTGATGCAGAGCCCAATTCCAAATCTCCTGGGCCTGCTGAGAAAGAAGGAACGATTTTGTGCCCCCTTGTTTGTTCAAGTAATGCATACTTGTTGTATTGTCTGTCTTGATTAGAACTGTGGATCCATGTATTACCGCTCAAAAAGACTTCAGGGCCAGAAAAATTGCTCTCAATTCTAGCAGGTTTATGTGCCAATTCTTTTGAACTGTATTCCAGTCTACCTCCCATCATCCCTCTACCCTACAATGGACGCACCCGCCCTACATACCCTCGCCTCCAACGACATCCGCGCTGGCCGACTATCCCCGTTTGCAACAACTCCCACCGCCCCCGCCGTGTCCTCAACCCATTGTCGGACCGCGACCTATGCTCTCTCCTACGCTCTTATGGCCCAGGTCCGGAAAAACACATATCCAGCACACACATCCCCATACCCACAATTCTTACAAACCCTCTGAGGCTCCCAACACTCAACAGAGGGTCCGTCCCTAACAACCTCAGAAAAGTTCCCCTCACTCTAGAAAGCTCGACCACCCTTCTCTCTCCCAAACTCAAATGCATCCTACTCAACTGCAGATCGGCCCAGAGACACGCCTCCGACATCGCTGATCTCGTCTCAGCTAGGGATCTGGACCTGGCCATTCTAACAGAATCTTGGCTCACTGAAGCCTCTACCCCGATTATGGACATACTAGTCCCCCCCAACTATCACATCATTAGGCTAGACAGGTCTTCAGACAAGACGGGCGGGGGAATTGCATGCATTTTTAGAAGTAACCTCTCCGTTACTAAAGTCACCTCCCCCTCCCTCTCCTCCTGTGAACTCCTCTGCCTCGACATCACCAGCGAGGGCAAACTAGTTTGTGCTTTACATCTCATCTATCACCCGCCTGGTGACAATCTCATATTCACCCAACAACTCATGGACATGATCACTTCCAATGCCGGTCGGCAGACCACCCAAGTCTACCTGGGTGACTTCAATCTCCACTGGAATGATCAGAAAGACACAGTGGTGAATGGTCTCAAATCTTTCCTTAATGCGCTTGACCTCACCCAAATATGCGATAGACCAACACACGACAAAGGCGCGATACTTGATCTCATCATTGCCAAAGAGTATTCTACGCAACTGGAGACGATTCTACCCTGCGACTGGTCAGATCACCACATTATCACCTTCTTTATCAATGAAAAAGTTAAACCTAACCCGGCTCAACCAATCAAATCCAAAACATGGAAAAGGGACAGGAAGAATCTCAACTCCTCTACTCTGCCTCCCCACATCGGCAATCTCTTCCTTCCCCCTTCAGGTGCCTCGGATGTTCAATCACTGACTGACCACTACCTTGAATCTATGAATACATTAGTCAATGAAGTCGCCCCACTGCAACTGAAGAGAGTCTCCACCAAAACTTCGAACCCCTGGTATGACGACAGACTCAATGACGACAGGCGTTCGATGCGAATGGCAGAGCGCACCTGGAGAGCGGACCCTTCAGCACTGCACCTCAAAAGGCTTAAAAACAAGAGAAATGCCTACTTCAGGAAAAAAAAGCGCACAAAGTTGGACTTCTTCAGCCGCCAGTTGGACCAAGCAAAAAACAGGCCAAGAAAACTGTTCGAACTAATCAAGACCCAAACAAAGGCACAACCCTTACAATCAAATAGCACAACAAGAGACTCCCCACACTGTGAAGACTTCTCTGCTTTCTTTAAGCTAAAGACTGACAACATAAGAAATGACCTCATCATGGATGTAAGCCGATTCCCCAACCACACCAGAATGGCTAACACTCAACCCAAAAACATGGCATCTTGGCTGTACTTCGATACCTACTCGGAAGAAACAATACACAATCTGCTCTACACCTTGAAGCCCTCTAATCACCTCACAGACCCTCTACCTGCTAATGCTGTAAAAGACTTCATCCCCTTGCTCCTCCCTCTCTGGACCAAAATCATCAACTGCTCCCTGCAACAAGGCCTCATTCCAGACTCCCTCAAGGTGGGGCAAGTCACGCCTATACTCAAGAAACCTACAGCTGATCCGTCTGACCTAAACAATTACCGGCCCATCACCAATATCCCCACCCTGGCCAAACTGCTGGAGAAATGTGTCCAACTCCAACTAACAAGACACATTGACCAATTTGACCTCCTCAACTCTCATCAATCAGGCTTCCAAGCGAAACATAGCACGGAAACAGCTATGACACACATAATTGATGACGCCCTCCAAATTCTTGATCGCAATGAGTCCTGCCTCCTCATCCTTCTTGACCTCTCGTCAGCATTTGACACGGTCAAACATGATAACTTGCTGGAGCTGCTAAGCACTAGAATGGGACTATCGAGACGGTTCTCAAATGGTTTTCGTCCTTCCTTCACAACCGGTCTCAGAAGTTCAAGATCGACAATGTGCTATCTTCACCTGTGCCTGCAGATCTAGGTGTTCCACAAGGATCCTCCCTCTCCCCCACATTGTTCAACCTCGTCATGGAACCGCTCGCCACCTTGCTCCAAGCTTCTAATGTCCAATGTCACATGTACGCCGACGACACAACTATACCTAAAGCTTCAATCCCTGGAAGATATCAAACTTCTGAATTCCACGCTTATTAACACTCAATCTTGGCTAGCCGATAATCACCTCAAACTAAATGCTCTGAAAACTGAGTTCCTTCTCATCTCACCCCCGGCGAAAATTTCAACCACCCAAACATGGCTCAACAACCTAACAGCACTCAATGTCCAACCCACCATTGTGGACTCAGCGAAATCCCTAGGCATCACACTGGATGCCAAGCTCAACATGCAGCAGCACGTCAGCAAAGCCACAAAATCAGCTAATTTCCAAATCAACACACTGAGGAAAATTAAACCCTTCCTCCCTGCTGAAGACTTCCAAACTGCTGTACAAGCGTTAGTCATCCCTCGAATAGACTACGGAATTGTGGCCCTCAGCGGACTCCCGCTATCCACAACAGCACCCTTAAGAGCCTCCCTGAACGCTGCCGCAAGACTCTTCACTGGCTCAAGAAAACATTCGCATATTTCCCCAGACTTAAAGTCCCTAAAATGGCTGCCTTTTGAAGCCAGAATACAACTAAAAATTGCAGGTATGACACACGCGGCAGTGCACCACAATGCACCCAACTACCTCGCTCAAAAGTTGTCTATATCAGGAGGTTCGAGATCCAATAGAAGCTCAAAAAATCTACTCCTGAAACCCCGTAGATTCCGGAAAGAGAAAACTTACAAGCGCTCCTTCTCAGGAATGGCACCCAGGATCTGGAATGCGCTCCCTCCTGAAACCAGGCATATCTCCTCCACTGCACTCTTCAAGAAAGAGGTGAAAACCATCCTTCTGGCCAAGATTTCCTGAACGTTATAGGTGTTGGATCAGAGACTCTGCATTGCTTTGTGACAATGCTCACCTTGTCCTTTGGCACTATACCTCTACTTGAGGGAGACACTACTACGCTACTTTCTTACTACCAACCAATATATGATACACGTTGGGTCACTGTTTCATCCTCCCGGTGCCCCCACTCGGTGCTCTGTCTATAGTAAAACACTGTTATAAGCCTTGCACACACCCAAAGTGTACCTAAACACCTCTGTAGTGGGATCAATGACTTGTGCCGTCTTATATTACTTGTTTACCTGACTGTATTTTGATATGTTTTATGTATGTTATTATTATCCTTTCATGTTAGTGACTACTACATTGCTCCCATTACCTCTGTTCATTCCTACTGCCCCTACCCCTTTCATTGTGAAGCGCTCTGATATCTGTAAGGATCTTGTTCGCGCTATATAAAACTTTGAATAAATAAAATAAAATAAATAAATAAATTCCATTTTCCATTGACAGTCATTCCCTGAAGGTGTGCCCCCATCCTTCCAGGGAAGCATCCGTGGTGATGGTATATCTTGGCATCTCCTCCAGGAATGAAAGCCCTACTTGCAGATTTTCCTTTTGAGTCCACCAAAGAAAAGCTTCTCTCATACGGTAGGTTAAGGTGATCCTGTCGTCAAACGACCCCAAGCCTTGAACCCATTGGATGCTGAGTTCCTCTTGGAAAGGTCTCATCCGGAGACGGCAGTTGGGTATGAGAGGGATGCAAGATGATAGCATCCCTAGGAATGACTTGTATGTTCTTACTGAAACATACTCTTTTCTGCAAGTTGAGGGCCATCTTGCAAATCTTGAGAGGTCCTTCTTTAGAGACAAAGGCTTGGGTGAATCAAGTGTCTAATGTGGCTCCCAGAAACTATTTTTTCTGTGATGGAACAAGATGGAATTTCTTGAAATTGATTGCAAGTCCCAGAGACTGGAATAGCAAGAGGCACCTTTGAACGTGTACTCTTGCTGCTCCTAGAGAATTGGCCTTGATAAGGCAATCGTCCAGGTACGGGAAGATTTGAATGCCTTCCAAGCGAAGATGTGCCGCCACTGGGGCTAACATTTTTGTGAACACTCGGGGTGCTGAACGAAACCCAAACGGGAGAACTTTGAATTGAAAGTCCCTGCCTGCCACTCTGAACCTCAAGAATTTCCTGTGCCTGGGGAGAATGGGTACGTGAAAGTAGGCATCTTGAAGGTCTAGGGTAGCCATGTGATCGCCTTGAGAAAGAAGCTGGAGGATTTCTTGAAGTGTTAACATCCGGAAGGACAGTTTCTGGAGGTATTTGTTGAGGGCACGTAGGTTGAGGATGGGGCGCAATTCCCCTGTTTTCTTTCGTATGAGCTAGAACCTCGAATAGAAACCTCTTTCTTTCTGGAATTGAGAAACTTTTTCGATTGCCCCTTTCCGAATCATTATATTTGGGGAAAAACCTCTTTGAGGTGAGCTGGTGGTGGACCTTTTGGAGGTGAATTTGGAGGGATTTTGACAAATTCTATAGCGTGTCCTCTGGCCACTACATCCAGGACCCACTTATCCGTAGTAATTTTGGACCAATTTAAGAAGTAATGGGATATTCCTCTTCCAACTTTGGTATTTGCAGAGGTGGTGGCAGTTCTCATTGCCTCTTAGAGGATTCCAGTCCCCGATAAGAGGACTTTCTTTTCCCCTGCGAAGAGTTGTTGCCTCGCTGTCCGTATGATTGTTGCTTATACGGCTGATATCGCTGGTTACCTTGTGTTGACTGGTACGAGCGTTGAGACTAGCCCCATCTATTTGAATAGGACCCCTGTCCTTTTGAGCCACGAAAGGACTATTTGCGAAACTGCAGGACCTTGCGGTTTCTGTATCTTTCTTTATGACCTGTAAGGCCTCGTCAATGTGCTGACCAAAGAAATATTCTCCGTTGTAAGGCATATCTATTATTTTTGCCTGGACTTTTTGTCGGAAGTACGTTGACTTCTGCCAACCCTGTCTCCTTAGCCTGCCAATTGTCGGAAGCCCGTGGACGCCACATCTACGGCTGCATCAATCCTTTCCGCAGAAGCGCACTCTCCTTCATGTAACACCTTCTTGGCTTCTGATCTCTCTGGTTCCGGAAGCTTTGAGATATGGTGAAAAATCTGACCACATCTGTCTATCATATCTCCCTAGTATTGCTAGGGAATTTGCCGCACAGATTGTAGTTGCAGCTATTGTCAACACCTTTTTGCCAATGGAGTCCAGACGTCTGCCGTCTCTGTCCAGTGGGGCAGTCACTTGTGAGGACGGGTTTCTAGCTCTTCTCTGGGTCGCTTGAGTGACAACGGACTCTGTCTTAGCTTCTCCTATAAGGCATGCAGGTGATTTGAGGGGCCTCTTGTACTTTATCTATAAGAGGTAAGACTGCAGGTAAAGAATTTGGAGTGGACATGATTTTTAGGCCCTGCTTGCAAATGAAATCTATTATTGGGATTGTCCTCACTTGTTTGTGTGGCTGATCTTTAAAATCATACAAAAAACAATCCTGTTTAGCTTCCATATTAATTTGAAACATCTTCGTTGCTCTTTCCATTACTATATGAAATCCCCCAATGTCCACAGGTTGAGAGTCTGCAGTATGAGGAGCAGTAGGTGATGGGGTTTGCGTCTGGTAATCATCCCACTCTGACAGTAAGGATTGATCGTCTACCTCTCCATCCTCTGTCATCATCGGTGGTGATACACTCCTGCGTATGGTACGATTGTGCCAGAGAAGGTGGAATCGCGGAACGTACATCCGGAGCTGGTGTCAGAGGAGATTGCCTTGGGGCTCTTAAGGCTGAGGCAGGAGCTTGAGGAATGGGTGTTGCCGGAATTGATCCTGCCGATTCAGATGGCGGGAACCGGCGGTAGTAGTCACTTAACATATATTGTAGGTTGTAAAGGAGGTCTAACAGCATCTGTGCTGTTGGTACTGCAGCAGGGGTTTGAGCAACCGGTTCAGGAAAACGTTCTTCCTGATCTTCCTCCTGCATCTTTATCAAATAGTTTTGCAGGACTTCTGGCCGCCCGGAACCTGTCGTCCTCATCAGATTCTTCACCATCATCTTCTTCTGAGTCCAGAAGCTGGTCAGGCAACTTCAATGGTGAAAGAGGCGTCAGAGTAGAGCCTCTTCTTTGCAATAAGAAAGCCCCCGTCGACAGAGAAGTAAGAGGCACCAGACAGAGCAGAGGACCAAACTTGTATATCTGTACAGGATGAAAGAAGAGGCGTCGGACACATCGTCGACGGGGATATCGTATGCTTCGTCGACGGGGCTATTAATGTCGCCGACGAGGCAATCTTCGTCGACGAAGCCTTTGACGACGATGTAGTCTTAGTCGACGACTTCGCTTTCGACGACGATGGAATTCTCACCGACGATGTCGCTGTCGACGACGGTGGAATCCTAGACGACGGCGCGGTCGTCGACGGTAAAGTGGTCTCAGTCGACGAGGTACCCGACGACGGGATGACTTTCGTCGACGGGCTAAGCTTCGTCGACGATGTGCTCGTCGACGACATCTTAGTCTTCGACGAAGGAACGTTGACGCTGGATGGTAGTATCTTCGTCGACGAGAAAGGTCTAACTGATACTGAGACCATTGTCGACGGTGAAGAAGCCGACCACATCAGCATCTGAGGTCTTGGTGAAGAGAAAGTAAGTCGACGGAGGAGCTGTCGACGATGTGGTCGTCAACGAGGTCTTTTTCTGAGGTAAAGTTTTTTCTGACAGTCTTTTAGATGTGAAAGACTTAGCAGACTTTCTCGGGGGCAAATTAGGTCCAGATTTAGAAGGTGGAGAAGCCTTTTTTGCGGTAGAAGAGGAAGGCAAGCTAGGATCCTAAGCTTTTCTCAACACCTTAGCCCCAAGAGAAGATACCTCTTCCTCAAGCTTCCTCTTTCTGGAAGACATAGTAGACCCCGAAGCCAGAATTCCTACCTCAGATAGAGGATCATCCTGGTCCTTAATCTTCCGTAACCATAGTAGAAGACAACCTTCCCTGTCTGAGGGTGTTCTGAAGAAAGGTTCTACAGATCTTACAATCCTTTACCTCATGGTCCGGATACAGGCAATACATGCACTTTTTGTGGGGGATCTTCTTTAAAAAGCCTAAGCTTCCCACAAGACCCCTATGGTCTGAAGAGAGATTTTGAAGAAGACATTCCAAAAATATGAAGAAAAACCAGTCAGGTTGAGAAGTACTGAGCAGAGCTCAGGGAGACTCCCTTCACACGACGTGCAGTAGAAAATGAGCCTGATCCTCTGGGGAGAACGTTCTAGTGGGTGCTAGCGCCTGATTGGCTGCAGTTTGGTCTATACAAAATGACTAGGATAGTCATGTGTGGAAGTTTTTTACACTGAAGCTTAGGGCTACTTTACTTCCTGATTGGTTACCAAGAGTTTTGGTCTCCGATATACAATTTATTGCTTTTTTATGTACCGTGGAACTCCCACTCAGACGACTGGGAATTATTCATGTAAATGTAAATGTAGTATACTTGTAAAGCGCACAGCTGCCCCAGCAACGGGGCGTCCCGGCGCTGTATAACTCTAGGGAACCCGTCCTGGCTTTCCCTGTGGGATGGTCCCTTGCTGGGAGTCACCGAGGTGGAGCCAGGCATCCCTGGAATTGGTGGGGCCGTTGTGGAGATTAGGCAAGCTAATGCCCAGAGTTGCCGAGTGGAACCCCTGATTAGAGTAAGCACCGAAGCGAGAAGTATCGAGTCCGCTGACCAAGGTCCACGACCCTGCCGCGTCGGGAATTGAACCCTGGTCCCAGGCTGACTTCTGCTCTCGGGCCTGCCGCCTCTAACCAGTGAGCCACACTACTCCACTCAGGCATGTGAATCTATGAAAGACACCCCAATACTGGAGAAGTGTTCATCTGCTCCTCCCAGCAGCATAAATTGGAGGCTCTCGGGCCTCGTGATCAGATTCAATTCCCAGAAAATCCTGCATCAGACTTCAAACTTTGCAGCTCTGGCAGCCCTGTAACCAGGGGGTCATGGATTGATGCTTTGCGGCTGCGACAGGATCCATGTTGTCGGCCTTTAGACCCGGCTGGGCCGATACAACAATGGCCGCAGGACAGACATGAGGCCAGCACCCCTGAGTCGGGTGTGAGACATTGGGCGGTGACTGCGGCAGCCGCATCAGAGGCCTGTACTTCCCCCTGTGTGACTGCACTATAGACTACTATTGCTCCCAAACGCCAGCTGGGCCATCCATGGGAGGGAGTGTGTGGTTGGGCCGCAGGAGAGGGCCATGCTGAGTGTTCCTGCGGCGATCTACAGTGTGGCCCGGCTAGACTGTCCTTGCAAGACCTGGATGGTGTCTCCAGGTGGACCCCTAGGACCTAAAATTAGCACTAACTAGGCCATTGTTGGCAGCAGGGCCCAGCAAGAATCTTAACAAAATCCGCTGGAGCAGCAGAGCGCTAGAGGGAGACTGTATAGAATGAGATCATCAAAGGGGCCCCTGGGGTGCAGCTTTGATGGCTTGATGCTGAGCACATGCTAGGTAGTTAGTGCTTGCCCCCAACCTTTCTGTGCAATATCTGGAACTCAATCTACCAGTGTTGCTTTTGTGGGAGCCTAGAGGGGACCCACAGACCTCACTAGATATAGACCCCAGTCTTTGTTAAATACGAAGTATAACATTTTAAGTAAAATACTCGCACATAAGCTGTTCCCGCTACTGTGGGAGTTATTAAACAGATATGTGCAGCTTCATGCCCGATGCTGCGCCTCACTTAATATCCATTGTTTAATCCAAATATTAGGTGCTGTTCCAGGGAAGCACCAGTTTGCTGGTGTGTGTCTCCCTGGATATTCAAAAGGCTTTTGACACACTAAGCTGGGACTACATGATAGTAGCATTGACCAAATTTGGTATACCACAGCATATATTAGATGGCTAAAATGATCTGCAGCACCCACAGCCAGAGCTCATATGGGACCTTATATTTCCAACTGGTGCCAGGGACATGCATGACAATGTTGTCCTCTTTTGCCTCTCCTGTTTATGATCGCCATTGACCCTATGGCATAACGAATCAGAGAGGAGGCTATTTACTGGGGGATCCCCATAGGCTACACACAACATTGAGTGTCCTTTATATCTCATTCTGGACCACATTACCATAGTTAGTGGGGGGGCACCTGGCGCTTGCCAAGATGGTCATGCTGAAGCGCCTGCTGTATAATTTTGTTAACCTACTGATTGTAGTGCTGGTGTAGGTGTTCAGTAATGTCACTGACCATGTAATGAGTGATGTAACATGTGTGGTCATAAGAAGTGCATTGCAGGGACGTAAGTTCTAGTTAGCTCAGGTAACTACTACTGTTGAATTTCACTGGGTTCGATCGGGTGAAATCTGAGCCCAACTATAACGTCCCTGTAACCTTTGTTTATTTTCAGTGAATTTTTAAGGTTTTTTAAATTTTATTTCTAACTGTAACCTTAGACAGTGTGTGAGAGAGTGGCAGTATACGTTGGAGAGTGGGAGTGCGAATGGCTGAATGAGTCCGAATGGGTGTGTGAGTGGTTGGGCTTGTGAGTGGGTGTGCGAGTGATTGTCTGAACATGGCTGTGAGATTGTCTGAGTGGGTATGTAGGAGTATGTAACATCAACTCAGACTCATGCAGGCACTTACAGATCCACTCTCATACCCACAGTCACGTGTTTGTTGCATTAACCCACCACTTTTTGCAAGACTACTGACGCTCTGACTTGATGTGCCCTGGGTCCCTGCCAATCAGGTTCCCAGGGCCTGGGATTTTTCCCAAAACTTTACCTTGTACCCCCAACTGGCACTTTTGTCACATGTCAGTCCCTTGTAAAAGGTACCATGGGTACCAAGGTCACTGTGGCCAGGGAAGGCATCTAAGGACTGCAGCACTTTGTGCCACCCTTAGAGGCCCTGTACCTTTACACACAGCCATTGCAGGCTTCGCGTTTTGGTGCAGAAAAAAGCGAAGAGTTAACATTGAACAAATTCCTCTGTGCCATGCCTACAAACCACTGCCCTGGCATAGGTCAGCCACCCCTCTAGCTGGGTGCACTATACTAGTGGTGAGGGTACAGGTGCATGAGCCCTGTATTCCTACAGTGTTGAGTCCAATTCTTAGACATTGTCAGTGCAGTAATGCTATCAACCCCTTCGCTGCGGCCGCGATTTTCCCCCTGTGCGGTAAACAAAAGAACAGGGCGGGGCTGTGACGAACCCCAGCCGTCATCCGCACACGCCCACCGCGGGGCGTGACGGCTGGAGTTGGTCACCAGCATGTGAGGGGTTAAGAGTATATGATGCTGGAAATTTATCATTACAAACTCCACAGCCCCATAACAGCTTTACTGAAAACTCGGAAGTTTGGTATCAAATTTCTCAGCACATTAAACCCACACTGATGCCAGTGTGTGATGCACTCAGAGAGCATCTTCGAGATGCCCCGTGAAAAATGACCAGCCTCTGGTAGGTTCCCTGATTGGTATATACCAGCCTGCTACTACAAGACATGTTTCTAGCCTTCGCTTCCTGAGCCCAGAAACAAAGCCTTTCCTGTGCAGAGGTGGTCACACGTCCCCCAGGCCATATAAAGCCATCTGTGGCAGGGGAGCTTCAAAGGCCTTGCAGCTTTTTAACACAAACCCCAGCCTCTCCTGCTACCAGGAGCAGGCCTCCTGCCCATCTCCACTCCTTGTCAGCAGGAAGCCAGGTGGGAAAAATTAGCACAGCCCAGAGGGTGTCCCCACCTCTGCCAACCCCACCCCTCAGGTGGGGGATGTGCGGTGAAGCCCACTTCAGTGCCTGGCAGATGGCAGGCACTCTCCAATCAGGATTATGGATTGCACCCACTCCCCTATGCGGGGTGAGTACAGGATTATGGATTGCACCCTCTACCATATGTGGGGTGAGCACACCAAGGGTGTAGTCACCCACAGTAGGTCGAGACCCCTTAAAATGCCCCCTAAATACAGTATTTAGGGAGCAGCCCATAACTAAGACATATTCCTGCAAACTACGAAGGAGGACGAAAGACGCCAAGCAGAGGAGACTGCAGAGAAGAACTGACTTTGGCCCCAGCCCTACGGGCCCGTCTGCAGTATTCAGAGATCCTGCACCAAAAGTTGCCTTGTCCTGCAGCCAGCGACCTGAAGAACTCCTGGGGGGACTGACTGCCTTCACCAAAGACCGGATCTCTTGTGAACAGCAGCTTAGTTCAAAAGAAACTCTGAAGACTGACTCTGAGCCTGCTGAGGACAAAAACCCGATGCCTGGGCCACCACTGGACCCAACGCTTTGGGCTCGAATCCGGGTGGCCCACCGGTCCCAGCGAGGTCCCACAGCGCTCTAGAGTACGAGCTCACCATGGGTTGGTCTCTTCAGGACTCACCGACGTCGCCTGCATCCTCTGCAAGGACACCACCGCAACAGAGAGTGGCTCGGTTCGGTGAAATTCAACCTCAAAAGACACTGCTCTGCGACCTGAAGAGAACCTTGTGGTCTGCTCATGAGCAGCCACCAACCGGCTGCCCCCTATCCCCCACTGGATAACATTGGGCCTCAGCACTATGGATCCAGCTGCCAAAGTGCAGCTGAGGGTGTTCTGAGCATACATCCTCGCCCCTGGGGGAACCCTGGTTCTAACCCCAGAATACAAACTCCCACAAATAAGTACTTACCTACAAACCGTTAACTTAATTTCCTCCCATAGGATTGCATTGACAGCTTTTCTTGAAAAGTGTTCCAAGTGTGGAGTTGGTTTGTATGAAACATTGAAAAAGTGCTTATGTACAAAAAGTGAATTACTTGCCTTTTGTCTAGGAGATGTCTCAGTGTGATATCTAAAGAAAAACCCACCGTCAGTGTGATATCTAGGTATATCACACTGATTAGCAAAAGTAATCTGAAAGCAATTTAAAATTTAATGTACAGGGGGAGTGGCCAAGATGGCGGAGGAGTAGGACGCGTTTCTCGGTCCCTCCGGCGCCACATAACTCTCAGCATTGCCCATCACCCTGTTAAGTGCCCATCGGCGTTGGAAGGGACGATATAGTGGCCCCGGGGGCTGCTTGACAGTGTCTGGTGCCCTCCTTTTGGCGTCTACCCCGACTGCAGCAGGACGGCGTGGTGCGGCCTAAACGTATCGTGCGCCAAGGGTGCCGCCAGTCCTCAGCAGCGAGTGACATCGGAGAAGAGTGAGCTTTCCAGGTGCTCTGGCGCGGCTGCCGTGGCTGTGTAGGAGCCTGCCACCGAGCGACCCAGAGTCGGGTGGCTGCGAGCGCTGCTGGCCGGCCCCGCCGTGGAGGAACGGCAGGAAGCACGCAGAAGGTGCTGAAGGTGATTTGGCCGTGCCGGGACACACAGCGGCCTCGGTGCTCCCCCGCGCCCGGGCCGGACTGCGGGCCCACGGGAGTGCTGAGCGGATGGAGGGAGGTGGAGCCCTTCAGAAGCACCACTGAACCCGGGCCTGCCGCAGCGGGAACGCAGCTTGCGGTGCCTGGTGCGGGAGAGAGTAGCGTCGCCCCGGCCCCCGAGGTGGTAGGAGGACCGGCCCAGCATCGACACTCCTGGCGATTGGCCTGAGCTGCAGGTTCACCGGGTGGAGAGCTGCGACGGCGGCAGTGCAGGAGAGTTGGTGCAGACGCAAAGGTGGAGGTCCCCGCTTGGAGGGGGAGTGCTCACTCGCGGTGCTACGCAAGGAGAGGAAGGTGAGAGTGGCAGGGCTGGCCCCCCAGGGTGCTTCGGTCCGCGAGTCGGCAGGCGGTGCTGACCTAGAGGGGGTTTTGGGGGTCCAGGGGCGTGGAGCAAAGTTGAAACTCACCTCTGACCTGGGTGGGAGCGGCCACGGGAAAGCCTAGCAATTTCTGCGCACCCTGTTACCTATTGAGCCCCAGGTCCTTCACGACCCGCGTTTTGGCGGGAAGTAGTCTGCCAGCTTTCGAGGGGCCTGCTGCCGGCATCCTTCCTCCTATGATCTGGGACACATTTGCTGAACGGCGGCCTTGGCTCTAGCCCCTACTGACCGAGCCTGACTGGGACAGAGATCGACGCGGTGCATTGGTCTGGCTGGGACTGGGCTACCCTGTCTACCTCGCCCGCTCAGAAGTTGATCCCGACTTCAGCGCGATTGGGCCGCGTGGGCCCCTGTGTAGAAGTGGCCCTGCCTGATGAGTGAGAAGTGACGGGCAGAACTGGGGTGAGAGGGCAGTACTCAGCCACTGGACTGGACCTGGGTGGCAGTGCTCATTGACGCTAGAGCTGAAAGTCGCACGGGTGTGATAGGTTCGCCACTCCCCCTGGGGTGGGCCACCGGGAGAGTCAAGATGGTGGCGGCCAGGCTCAAGAAAGATAAGCCAGCGAAGGACGCTAGTCAGAAAACTCCTCTGCACCCAGCCTCACCGGTAGCTGACAAAACCCCACGCCTGGATGATGGCGATGCTCCAGCGACAAAAGCGTTCATGCTAGAGCTGTTTACAGCCAATAAAGAGGACATCACAGAATTGCGCTCCCAACTTGCGTCAGATATGAGAGAATTATGGCGGGATGTGGACGGTGTGGGGGAGAGTTGCAACTCTGGAGGAGCACGATTTGGGAGCCGCAGAGGATATTCACCGGCTGCAACAGGATGTGATCCGCCTCACGGAGCAGAATCTAGACCTACAAGCCCACACAGAGGATTTAGAGAACAGATCCTGGCGAAACATCCGGATCAGGGCGGTCCCGTGGAAAGGCGAAGGTACTGACCTGCGAGAATATGTGGAAGCCCTCTTTAAGCACATCCTACAGGAGGAGGACCCGCTGGAGATCAAGATGGACCGAGTGCACCGAGTAGGCCTGCCCCGAGGACCCAAGGCCCCCCTCCGGACATCCTTGTATGCGTCCAAAATTTCCAATTTAAGGAGAGAATCCTACGGCGGGCGCGGGACATGTCCCCCCTCCAGTTCGGGGACCACCGCCCTATGGTGTTCCAGGACCTAGCAGCTTCTACTTTGACTAAGCGGAGAAGCTTTAAGCCGGTCACTGCTCACCTGAGGGAACAGGGGATCCCTTACTCGTGGGGGCACCCGTTCCGGCTTATCTTCAAATGAAATTCCAAACTGGTCCAGGTTCGGTCTCTGGAGGAGGCAGACTCCATTCTGGGTTTGGACAGTTCTGCTACCCCGACCGAGGTCGGTGGCTCTCCCCAAAGACGCAGACGACACTCCGCAGAATGGCAGCTGGTGGGCAAACAGGCAACTGCGTTGAAGCCAGACCGCCCGTTAAGCTTGAAAGAAAGGGAAGATGCGGTGGCCTCAGTGGCGTTGGTGACGGATGCTCTCGGGGACGCCTGAATCTTCATGCCACTAATTGGGCCTTTCAGGGATTATGCTGGGCGCCAGAGGAGACCGGATGAAGATCGCCTGTACACCTGTGAGCGTCTTCATTTCTTCACCAATCACCTTCGGATGATGGACAATAAGTATGTTTCGATCTGTTGGATTACTTGTGTTTTCCTTTTTGGGGGTTCTGTTGGGGTGGGCGGGGCAGGTTTCAGGTCCAGGGACTCCTTTGGTGCTGCATAGGGTGCCATTCTTTTCTACAAGCAGGGATCATGGGCTAGGATGCCTCCTGAGGGGAGGACGGCTTCGGGGAGGGGACCTTGGCTGCACTTGACAAGGCCCACGGGGGGGGGGGGGGGGGGTTCCAGTACCCCGAAGGATGACACCCATGCCCCCGACTGAGTTACGAATCCTCTCACTAAATGTGAGGGGGCTTAACAACCCGGTGAAACGGAAGGCGGTGCTCTCCCTTTTGGAGGCTTCCAGAGCGGACATTTGCCTGCTGCAGGAAACCCACCTTCTGCAGAAAGATTGCTCCAGGATGCGGTCTCCCTGCTTCCCACACCAATTTTACTCCTTTGCTCCCACTAAAACGGCAGGGGTGGCAATACTGGAGGCCCAGCGGTTCAGAGGAAAGGTCTTGCAGAAAGGGGTAGAGATGAAGGGGAGGCTGTTATCCTATAGATTCTCTCTTGGAGGGACGACTTTTTCGATATGTTCCGTCTATGCCCCAAACGAAGGCCAAGAGAAGTTATTTCACATAGCCCTCACGGAGGTTGCCACATCCCCTGACCGACACATCTTGATGGGTGGGGATTAGAATTTGGTGATGGACACTTTGCAGGACAGGTCAGGACAGCGCTACTCGCAGACTGGGACCCTCTCCGACGAAGGACTGGCCAGAATGGGTGACATGGTGTAGGAGAGTAGGGTCTGCAATCCTATGATCACCCAGATTTTTGCTTTTTGCTGCACTGGTTTACGACTTTCCCTGGCTGTGGGCCTGCTAATCAGACCCACAGCCTAGCTGTTCTCTCTATCCAAAGTGTACCCAGGTACTGAATTGGCACTGGGCCCTCTCCAAGTCCCTGTACCCAGGGCTGAGGTGCACCCAGAAGTCTCCCAGGGGCTGAAGCACGTATTGTGCCACCCCTGGATTGACTACCTAAATCTGACACAACTGGCTGCACGACAGCTGGGGCAAGGTGGTGTACTCACCCTTTGCTTTAGATATAGTATACCTATATCTAACCCTAAAATGGACACACAGATCTCCTATCAGTCACTCCTATGGCAGGCCTTAACAATCCTGAAGGCAGAGTGCTTGGAATCGTGTGAGATGGTGCTCTGGCATGAGCTGAGCCTGTCTGCGGCTTTCGGGATCTATCCCTTAGCCGTTTCCATGATATCGCATACCATATACTCTTAAGTGCATTATAATCCTCGCGGTTATGTGCCAACTCTGGTATCGCTTTATCAAAACATGTCGAGTAAGGTGTCATACGAATTGGAATACTAACCCCTCGCCAATTCTGGCGACGGGGTTAGCATTCCACCCTTCTAGAGGGACACGACATGCCTGTAACCTATAACCCGGTTAAACGCCAGACAGAGCCTTAGCATCCACAAAATGGATGCTGCCACCGAGACACAAGTCTGCCCTCCTGCTGCTGGGAGTCCTCCCAGAGCAGGAGATAAGGACAAAGGGTTTCCTGCCAGGGGCGGTGCCAGCACCGTCCCAGACAGGGTTTTGTGTATTGTAGGTAGGCAGGGCTTTAGAGGAAGGTGACTGCAAGTAGCACCCCGGTGCTCACTGTGCATAGGCCGGCTTGAACCAGTTCCAGGGTCACTCCAGACCCTGTGCTGGGGAAAAGCCCGCCAAGGAAGTGGGTGTAACCACCCCCCTCCTAGTCCCACCCATAGGGCAGGACTTAGTCGCGTGCCAGCCCCTTTTTACAGGATAAAGGTAGAGACTGGCCCCCTTCCAAATCAGATCATCTTTGAATCCTGAAACTACTTTCTGCGAAAGGAACTCAAGACTTCTTCCTAAGATTTCTCCCTTGTGACTAAGGAGTAGTCACCCTGCACCCGCAGGCACCATCTACAGAACACTGCGGTCTGCTGCACGTCCTTCCTCCGGAATCCGACTGCCCAGCTCGACGAGACCCGGCTTCCCTGGCACCTCTGACCTCTACCCACCTCTACAGCACAGCTGAGAACCGTGGGTGCGACGAGACCTCGAGGGACCGGCCATCGCCAAGACTGCACGACTTCTGCACAGCAAGCCCACCGAGTATTCCACTGGTGAGTGCTTTGGGGTCCGAGAAGCCCCGACTCTGAGCAGCTCCAGCTCCGAAGTGCAGCCCCCCAGCATCTCCACGATCTGCGTGGGGCCCTTCTGCTTTCCGCTGCTCACCGCGTTGTTTGGCTACTAGCCCGTTGGCTTGTGGCCTCCCTGACGACGCCCGACGACATTTCTGCTGCTGGTCTGGTTGCTCCAGACTGGCCCTTGCTCCCTTCCCGAAGAGGAGCACCCTGGACCCTCCTGGTCCACTCAAGACGCCATTTTGAGTCCACCGCGTGGGCTTGAATTAGCCAAGGCTTGTTGCCCAATCCTGGGTAACTTCGACGCCAACGACTTCATCCTTCGTGGGACAGCTCGCACCTCCATCCTGGTCGCCGACAACGCCTCCTGGTCCGAGAGACTGCAGAGCCCAGCAGCGCCCACTCACCTGACTGCGGTGACTTCGCCCGGTGCCATCCTGGTGCCCACTTAATCACTGGCTAGTGATTCAAGAACTTGGTCCCCTCTGCTTTCAGGTTTCTTCTTCCTTGATCCAGGCTTGGATCCATCGAACTTTCCTTCACTGGTCGCCTGCCAGCAACTTCTTCCTTCCAGGCTCCTGGTCCGGCAACGAGATCCCCGACGTCTTTTCAGACCTATGCAGCTGCAGCCCCTGGGCTAGGTAACTTCGGCACTCCGGTGTCCCAGCATAGCCTCACTATCCAAGGGTCAGGATCCACTGTCGTTTTCTCCCTACCAGGTCGGGTTCGCCCGTGAACACTAACTTTGCCTTTACTAGCCTCCATAGACTTTGTCCCGCATCCCGCGTGAGAGTGCACACTCTGCACCCGAGTCCCCTGGGCCTCCTAGTAGTAATCTAACGATTCCCTAGTCCAGTCCTAGCGATTCCAAAGCCTATTAGAACTGTTACTTACCTGCTAGTAATTCGCATTCCACTTTTAGCGTATATGGTTTTTCGTGCCCCTCGGGCATTTGTGTAACGTGCTAACTTAAAAGTATTTTCGTAAGAGTTTTGTTGTGTGCCTAGCACCCTGTCCTCATAAAGAGTACAGGGTTGTTGTGATTCTAATAAATACACTGTTTATTTTCATAACACTTGTGTGGTGTCCTTTCACTGGGTGTTCAAGGGGTAATGTGATGGTAAAACAGCTGGCTTAACACGCCCTCTAGAGTCTTAGCCTTAGACTGCTCGTATCCATGCTACTAGGATAGCTGGTCTATAAGGTTGACTTACAACCAATCATCAATAAGGGTTGTTTGGACTGATATATAGTGATCACTAGAATAGTGAACACTGCACATCAGGCCAACTTCTCACATTGGTGAGCAGCGGGTGGGATTTGAGCTTGCTGTTGTTTTACCACACATGCCCTAAGAATATCTTGTGAAAGATCACATAAGTACTAAAGGTACATATAACTTAGCTTAGAATACTCTGAGTTCTACTGAACCAGCTGTTGTAGCTCCTAGGGCCTAGCACACCCTAAACTACAACTCTAGCAAGGGATCAGTAGGCAAACATATAGTGTAGGTAAGTGCACCACTTACACCTCACTAGAAAAGCATGTCGACTCAGGGGGACTCTGCTGAGACTCCCCTGGTCAGTGTTGACCCTCCACAGGTCACTTCAAGATATGCAGCTCTCAATTTTCAGGAGATGAGGCAACTCTGTGTCTCCAGGAAACTGAAACAGGGGTCTAACCCCACCCTACCCTTTCTGATAGGTCTCTTAGAGACATATGATGCCAGAAAGCTCTCTCAGTTACATGAGAGCATGCCAGCCTTAGAGGGAACCTCTGGGGATCCAGACCTCCCCAACACTGATTCAGCAGTTGAGGAGGAGGATGAGGAGGTACTCTCTGGGGATGAGGTAGACAAGGGTCTTGAGGTAGTCAGAAGGCTAACTAGGACCAACTTAGACTTACTTGGGCTAGGATCTGGGGGCCCCCCAGTACTAACCCGAAGTGGGCCTAACCTTGGAGTTAGGAGAGATAGATCTCTTTCTAGGGACTCCAATAGATCTCTGCACTCTAATGCCTCTTCTCAGGGGAGAAGGAATCCTCCACAGAGGAGATTTACTTCCCCTCAGAGAAAGGAGCATGAAGCTAGGATGAGACAAGCTGAACTGAGGATTGAAAGGGAAGAAATTGCCCTGGCCAAAGAGAAGCTTGCCCTGGCAAGAGAGCAGCAGATGAGTGGGCTAGCTCCCACTGGTGGCAGCAATCTCCCAAGAGATAGAGAGAAGGGTTTAGATACTAAACACCTGACTAAAATAGTGCCCCCCTTTAAGCAAGGGGATGACATCCAGAAATGGATGGCTGCTCTGGAGAGGGCCTGCACTGTGCAGAACATTCCCCAGAGTCAGTGGGCAGCTATACTGTGGCTCTCCTTTGATGGTAAAGGTAGAGATAAGCTCCTCACTACAAGAGTGGAGGATGCTAACAATTACCAGGTCCTGAAGAATACACTGGTTGATGGGTTTGGTTTAACCACTGAGCAGTACAGGTTGCTGTTCAGAGACACCCAGAAAACTCAGTCTCAGGACTGGTCTGATTTTGTGGATTGTGCCACTAAGGCTTTGGAGGGCTGGTTGCTGGGTAGCAAGGTTACAGATTACACAGGATTGTATAATCTAATGATGAGAGAACAAATTTTGAACAATTGTCAGAACCAGTTGCTGCACCAGCACCTTGTTGATTCAGATCTGACCTCTCCCCAAGAATTGGGAAAGAAGGCAGACAAATGGGTCAGGACAAGGATCAAGCAGAACCAGAACCAGAACCAGGGTGGTCAGAAGAAAGCAGACCAGAAGGGTAATGTTAAGAATGAGCAAAATGACCAGAAGTCTTCACCAGGTCCCCAACAAACCAAAGAGGGTGGGGGTCAGGCTTCCCAGAAGAAGAAGACTCAAGAAGGCCAGTCCAAAAGGTGGTGCCAGTACTGCAAAAGTAAATCTCACTGGTTTAGTGAGTGCACCAAAAGAGGAGGAGGACAAACTCCTGCCACTACAGCTCCTAAAGCAACTGCACCCCCTAGTACAGTCAGTAGTGGTAGTGTCACTCCCAAGGCATTAGTTGGGTTAACCTTGGGTACTGAGGGGTCTGACAACCTAGTTGGCACACTCACTCAGGCTGTCCTTGTCTGTACAGGGGATATGGATATGTCCCCTGAAATAAGTCCCAATACTTTGGGCAAATACAGGCAGACACCTTTGATTAATGGCAAAATGGCTCAGGCCTATAGGGACACTTGTGCCAGTGTCACCATGGTGACACCTAACTTTGTGGACCCTGGACAGATCATGCCAGGTACTGATTTCCTGGTGACCAATGCCAGCAATGTCACTACTAGTCATAGTGTGGCAATTGTAGCTTTCTCCTGGGGTGGAGTGAAGGGACAAAAGAAAGTTGTAGTCAGTTCAGACCTCCCAGTTGATTGTTTGTTGGGCAATGATTTGGAGTCATCACAATGGTCAGAAGTGGAGCAGAGGACTCACATGGAGATGTTAGGCTTGCCAGCACATGTGCTTGCTGTGACTAGGTCACAGGCCAGAAGATGCCCCACTGAACAGGTGCTGGATCCTGAAATTATGGACCAGACACCTCCCAAGAAGAAGAGCAGTAAGGGTAAGGCTTTGCCTTCCCCCTTGCCCCAGGTTGAGGATCAAGTCTCTGAGGAGGCTGATCTAGCAGAGCTGAGGGAAACTGAGCCTAAAGAGCTTGAACTTGATCAAGTTGAGTTTCTGGGCTCAGGGGGACCCTCCAGAGCAGACCTGGGGAAGGAACAGTTGAGCTGCCCTTCCCTTGAACCCCTCAGACAGCAGGCTGCTGCTGAGGCTGCAGGGAATGCCACAGGTGCCCACAGGGTATACTGGGAAGATGGACTCCTGTACTCTGAGTCAAGAGACCCCAAGCCTGGTGCAACCAGGAGGCTGGTCATCCCCTTGTCTCTGAGAGGTTTCCTTCTCACCTTGGCCCATGAGATTCCCCTTGCAGGTCATTTAGGTCAGACAAAGACTTGGGACAGGCTTGTCTCACACTTTCACTGGCCCCATATGAATGAGAATACCAAGGAGTTTTGTCGCTCATGTGTCACTTGCCAAGCCAGTGGCAAGTCAGGTGGCACAACAAAGGCCCCCCTCATACCACTACCTGTGGTGGGGGTTCCCTTTGAAAGAGTGGGGATTGACATTGTTGGTCCAATGGAACCCCAGACAGCATCAGGACACAAGTTTATACTGGTGGTGGTGGACCATGCCACCAGGTATCCTGAGGCTATTCCCCTTAGGACCACTACAGCCCCTGTAGTGGCAAGAGCCCTAGTTGGAGTGTTCTCCAGAGTGGGTTTCCCTAAGGAGGTCGTTTCTGACAGAGGTACAAACTTCATGTCAGGATATCTGACTGCCATGTAGAAGGAGTGTGGTGTGAACTACAAGTTCACCACACCCTATCATCCACAATGCAATGGGCTTGTTGAGAGATTCAACAGGACCCTGAAAGGGATGATTCATGGACTACCTGAACCTCTTAGGAGAAGATGGGATGTCCTGATCCCCTGCCTCCTGTTTGCTTACAGAGAGGTCCCACAGAAGGGGGTTGGTTACAGCCCTTTTGAGCTTCTGTATGGGCATCCTGTAAGAGGACCCCTGTGTTTGGTGAAGGAAGGTTGGGAGAGACCTCTCAAAAAGCCTGCAACCAACATAGTGGACTATGTACTTGGTCTCCGCTCCAGGATGGCTGAGTATATGGAGAAGGCATCTAAAAACCTTGAGGCCAGCCAGGAACTTCAAAAAGCTTGGCATGACCAAAAGGCTGTACTGACTGTGTACCAGCCAGGACAGAAGGTGTGGGTGCTGGAGCCAGTGGCCCCAGCAGCTCTGAAAGACAAATGGTCTGGGCCCCACACCATCATTGAGCAAAAGGGAGAGGTTACCTACTTGGTGGACCTTGGAACTCCCAGGAGCCCTCTCAGAGTGCTCCATGTTAACAGGCTCAAAGCATATGTTGACAGGAAGGACATGAGCTTGCTCATGGCCACAGATGAGGGACAGGAGGAAGAGAGTGACCCTCTCCCAGACCTGCTCACTCAGAATCCTGATGATGGGTCAGTTGATGGTGTTGTCTTTTGTGGCAGCCTCACTGAACATCAGCAACAGGATTGCAGGCAAGTTCTGCAATCCTTTCGACATATGTTCTCTCTGACACCCAGCCAAACTGATTGGTGCACCCATGATGTTGACACTGGAGACAGTCTGCCTGTCAAGAGTAAAATCTACAGGCAGCCTGATCATGTCAGAGACTGCATCAAAACTGAAGTGCAGAAAATGTTGGAACTGGGAGTCATTGAGCCCTCAGATAGCCCTTGGGCTAGCCCAGTAGTTCTAGTACCAAAGCCTCACACCCAGGGTGGTAAGAGAGAGATGAGGTTTTGCGTAGACTACAGAGGCCTCAATGCAGTCACTAAGACTGATGCCCACCCAATACCAAGAGCAGATGAGCTTATAGATAGATTGGCTTCTGCCAACTTCTTAAGCACATTTGATTTGACAGCTGGGTATTGGCAAATCAGGTTAGCTGAGGAAGCCAAACCTAAGACAGCATTTTCTACCCCTGGAGGGCATTATCAATTTGTGGTAATGCCCTTTGGACTGAAAAATGCACCTGCCACCTTCCAAAGGTTGGTGAATCAAGTCCTCACTGGGCTGGATGACTTCTGTGCAGCTTATCTTGACGATATTGCTGTCTTTAGCTCCACCTGGGAGGATCACCTGGTCCACCTGAGGAAAGTGTTAGAGGCCCTGCAAAAGGCAGGCCTCACTATCAAGGCCACAAAGTGCCAGATAGGGCAGACACAGGTTGTATACCTGGGCCACCTTGTAGGTGGAGGCCAGGTTCAGCCACTGGAGAGTAAGATACAGGCCATCAAGGACTGGACTCCTCCAATCACCCAGACTCAGGTTCGAGCTTTCTTGGGCCTGACTGGGTACTATAGGAAGTTTGTCAGAAATTATGGGTCCATAGTGACCCCCCTTAATGACCTGACAAGCAAGAAGATGCCAAAGAAAGTTCAGTGGACAGCAAGCTGTCAGAAAGCATTCAATGACCTAAAGCAGGCCATGTGCACAGCACCTATCCTCAAGAGTCCAGATTACTCCAAGCCATTCATTGTCCAAACAGATGCTTCTGAGTTGGGTGTGGGAGCTGTTCTGTCTCAACTGAATTTTGATGGTAATGATCAGCCTATTGCTTTCATTAGTAGGAGGTTGACACCCAGAGAGAAAAATTGGTCAGCTATTGAGAGGGAGGCCTTTGCTGTGGTCTGGGCCCTGAAGAAGCTGAGGGCCTACTTGTTTGGCACTCACTTCACCATTCAGACAGACCATAAGCCCCTCTTGTGGCTAAATCAGATGAAGGGTGAAAACCCCAAACTGCTTAGGTGGTCCATTTCCCTACAGGGGATGGATTTTACAGTGGAGCATAGACCTGGGACTGATCACAGCAATGCTGATGGGCTCTCCAGGTATTTCCACTTAGAGCAAGAAGACTCACCTGGTCAAGGTTAGTTTATTGTCCCAAAGTTTGGGGGGGGGTCATGTAGGAGAGTAGGGTCTGCAATCCTATGATCACCCAGATTTTTGCTTTTTGCTGCACTGGTTTACGACTTTCCCTGGCTGTGGGCCTGCTAATCAGACCCACAGCCTAGCTGTTCTCTCTATCCAAAGTGTACCCAGGTACTGAATTGGCACTGGGCCCTCTCCAAGTCCCTGTACCCAGGGCTGAGGTGCACCCAGAAGTCTCCCAGGGGCTGAAGCACGTATTGTGCCACCCCTGGATTGACTACCTAAATCTGACACAACTGGCTGCACGACAGCTGGGGCAAGGTGGTGTACTCACCCTTTGCTTTAGATATAGTATACCTATATCTAACCCTAAAATGGACACACAGATCTCCTATCAGTCACTCCTATGGCAGGCCTTAACAATCCTGAAGGCAGAGTGCTTGGAATCGTGTGAGATGGTGCTCTGGCATGAGCTGAGCCTGTCTGCGGCTTTCGGGATCTATCCCTTAGCCGTTTCCATGATATCGCATACCATATACTCTTAAGTGCATTATAATCCTCGCGGTTATGTGCCAACTCTGGTATCGCTTTATCAAAACATGTCGAGTAAGGTGTCATACGAATTGGAATACTAACCCCTCGCCAATTCTGGCGACGGGGTTAGCATTCCACCCTTCTAGAGGGACACGACATGCCTGTAACCTATAACCCGGTTAAACGCCAGACAGAGCCTTAGCATCCACAAAATGGATGCTGCCACCGAGACACAAGTCTGCCCTCCTGCTGCTGGGAGTCCTCCCAGAGCAGGAGATAAGGACAAAGGGTTTCCTGCCAGGGGCGGTGCCAGCACCGTCCCAGACAGGGTTTTGTGTATTGTAGGTAGGCAGGGCTTTAGAGGAAGGTGACTGCAAGTAGCACCCCGGTGCTCACTGTGCATAGGCCGGCTTGAACCAGTTCCAGGGTCACTCCAGACCCTGTGCTGGGGAAAAGCCCGCCAAGGAAGTGGGTGTAACCACCCCCCTCCTAGTCCCACCCATAGGGCAGGACTTAGTCGCGTGCCAGCCCCTTTTTACAGGATAAAGGTAGAGACTGGCCCCCTTCCAAATCAGATCATCTTTGAATCCTGAAACTACTTTCTGCGAAAGGAACTCAAGACTTCTTCCTAAGATTTCTCCCTTGTGACTAAGGAGTAGTCACCCTGCACCCGCAGGCACCATCTACAGAACACTGCGGTCTGCTGCACGTCCTTCCTCCGGAATCCGACTGCCCAGCTCGACGAGACCCGGCTTCCCTGGCACCTCTGACCTCTACCCACCTCTACAGCACAGCTGAGAACCGTGGGTGCGACGAGACCTCGAGGGACCGGCCATCGCCAAGACTGCACGACTTCTGCACAGCAAGCCCACCGAGTATTCCACTGGTGAGTGCTTTGGGGTCCGAGAAGCCCCGACTCTGAGCAGCTCCAGCTCCGAAGTGCAGCCCCCCAGCATCTCCACGATCTGCGTGGGGCCCTTCTGCTTTCCGCTGCTCACCGCGTTGTTTGGCTACTAGCCCGTTGGCTTGTGGCCTCCCTGACGACGCCCGACGACATTTCTGCTGCTGGTCTGGTTGCTCCAGACTGGCCCTTGCTCCCTTCCCGAAGAGGAGCACCCTGGACCCTCCTGGTCCACTCAAGACGCCATTTTGAGTCCACCGCGTGGGCTTGAATTAGCCAAGGCTTGTTGCCCAATCCTGGGTAACTTCGACGCCAACGACTTCATCCTTCGTGGGACAGCTCGCACCTCCATCCTGGTCGCCGACAACGCCTCCTGGTCCGAGAGACTGCAGAGCCCAGCAGCGCCCACTCACCTGACTGCGGTGACTTCGCCCGGTGCCATCCTGGTGCCCACTTAATCACTGGCTAGTGATTCAAGAACTTGGTCCCCTCTGCTTTCAGGTTTCTTCTTCCTTGATCCAGGCTTGGATCCATCGAACTTTCCTTCACTGGTCGCCTGCCAGCAACTTCTTCCTTCCAGGCTCCTGGTCCGGCAACGAGATCCCCGACGTCTTTTCAGACCTATGCAGCTGCAGCCCCTGGGCTAGGTAACTTCGGCACTCCGGTGTCCCAGCATAGCCTCACTATCCAAGGGTCAGGATCCACTGTCGTTTTCTCCCTACCAGGTCGGGTTCGCCCGTGAACACTAACTTTGCCTTTACTAGCCTCCATAGACTTTGTCCCGCATCCCGCGTGAGAGTGCACACTCTGCACCCGAGTCCCCTGGGCCTCCTAGTAGTAATCTAACGATTCCCTAGTCCAGTCCTAGCGATTCCAAAGCCTATTAGAACTGTTACTTACCTGCTAGTAATTCGCATTCCACTTTTAGCGTATATGGTTTTTCGTGCCCCTCGGGCATTTGTGTAACGTGCTAACTTAAAAGTATTTTCGTAAGAGTTTTGTTGTGTGCCTAGCACCCTGTCCTCATAAAGAGTACAGGGTTGTTGTGATTCTAATAAATACACTGTTTATTTTCATAACACTTGTGTGGTGTCCTTTCACTGGGTGTTCAAGGGGTAATGTGATGGTAAAACAGCTGGCTTAACACGCCCTCTAGAGTCTTAGCCTTAGACTGCTCGTATCCATGCTACTAGGATAGCTGGTCTATAAGGTTGACTTACAACCAATCATCAATAAGGGTTGTTTGGACTGATATATAGTGATCACTAGAATAGTGAACACTGCACATCAGGCCAACTTCTCACACATGGGTATGGTGGACTTGTGGCGCAGCTTCCACCCCGACGAGAGGGAATACACATACTACTCTCACTCTCACAAAACCTATGCACGCCTCGATTACTTCTTAGCTTCTTCTTCCCTGCATGCGCTCGCCTCTGAGGTTGAAATAGGTGCTGCAGCCTTATCTGACAATTCACCCATGGTGGCGGTGTTCTCCCTCCCTCCGTCCGTCCGTTGACACGAACACGACGCTCCTGGACCGCTCAGAAGTTGTGGAAAAGATCAGGGGGGGTTATCAGACCATTTAGCGCACAACAGCACTGAATACACATCACTGGCCATACGCTGGGCAGCGCTTAAAGCGGACCTCCGCGGCGAACTGATCGCGGTCTCGGCAGCCGAGAAAGCGGAACACGCGCAAGCGAGACGAACTGTCGCGGAGGACGCGGGAACTCGAACACATGCACCAACGCACTGGGGCATCGGGAATATGGAAGCATTGCGACAGGTTAGGCAGCAACTGGCAGCGCTCAACCAGGACCGGGCAGAGTACGCAGCGTTAAGGGTGCAAAACTTATATTACACATTGGGAGACCGATGTGGAAGACTGCTGGGGCGTGCGCTTCGGAAAGTGCAGCAACGACAAACTGTTCAGGAGATCAACACACAGGAGGGGAGGGTGGTCACCGAGGACGCGGACATTGCAGCAGCCTTTAGTGCTTTTTACACCTCCCTATACACGAGGTCTTCGCTGGACCCGGCAGAAGGAGAGAGATTCCTGGCGTCCATCCCTCTCCCGTCCCTGACCTCAGAACAGGCAGAGATGTTGGACCGACCTATCCGGCCGGAAGAGGTAATCGCAGCCATCTCGCGTCTCAAACTGGCCAAGGCTCCCGGTCCAGACGGCTTCTCTGCCATTTTTTATAAGACGTTCTGTCCGCAGGTGGCTCCGCTGCTAACTGCCCTCTAACTCCTTTGCAGACCATGGAACGATCTCGGGGGACCACCTAGACGCCACCATCTCGGTTGTTCCCAAACCAAGGAAGGACCGCTCGTGCTGCGAGGCCTACCGGCCTATCTCTCTACTCAATGTAGACCCCAAGCTCTACACTAGCATTTTTGCAACTCGGCTCGCACCGCTGATGCCGGGCCTGATCGACGCGGATCAGGCGGGATTCATCCCTGAGCGTCAGACGGTGGATAATACAAAGAGCACTCCATCACATAGAGAAGGTCACGAGGACGACAGGCGAGTACATGTTTCTCGCAATAGATGTAGAGAAGGCGTTTGACCGGGTCCACTGGCCTTATCTGGAGCAGGTGTTGGTGAAGGCGGGACTTGGTGATAAATTCCGTACGTGGGTCCTTAACTGTTATTCCTATCCCACGGCGACGGTCAATGGATGTATGTTGCCCCGATTTCCCATCGAGCGCGGCACGAGACAGTGGTGCCTGCTGTCGCCCCTGCTTTTTGCCCTGTATATGGAGCCGCTGGCACAAATGCTGCGGCTCAATCCGGAGGTGCACGGAATTAAGTTCGGGGCATATACACACACTATCAGCCTTTATGCTGACGACGTCCTTTTGTCTCTATCCTCCCCGAGTACCTCTCTGCCTGCCTGCGTTGAAAGCCTGGACGCCTTCTCTAGGGTGTCGGGGTTTAAGGCGAATATGACCAAATCGGAGGCTTTGGACCTCTTTGGAAGCGCACACCCAATCCCAACTGCAGGGGTGTTTTCCATTCCGTTGGACACGGACGACAGTTCCTTACCTAGGAATTCACCTAGCACCCACGCTGCAAGATACGGTTCGGGTCAATTATACACACCTGCAACTTCTTATCCGCAAGGAGCTGAGTAGGTGTAAACATCTTCCATTGTCATGGTTGGGTAACGTGGCGGCCGTTAAAATGACGGTCCTGCCGCAGAATCTTTATTTATTCCGGGCCATTCCCTTGCGCCCTCCAGGAGGCTGGCTCCGCCAGACGCAAGCCGAACTGGCGCAATTCATCTGGAACGGCAGGAAGCCAAGAATGAAACTCAGATTGGCGACATTGCCTCCTGAGAAGGGAGGTTTAGGTCTACCGGACCTCCTGTTGTATTACCAAGCGACCCAACTTCGCACTCTTGTGGAATGGAGCAGATGGGAGTCAGAGAAACACTGGCTTTTCCAAGACCAAGCCATAGCGGGCCGTCCGCTCCAGGAAGTGCCCTTCCTCCGCAGGCAACACAAACCTCCTAATCTTCACGCTTCGTACATCACAAGGGTACCTCTGGAGGTGTTGGACAGCACCAATCTGAAACATGAGCTGACCACCTTTCCATCCCCGCTTACTCCTTTGCTGGAGAACCCAGATTTCACCCCTGGACAGGACGTTGCGGCTTACGGGAAGTGGCGCCCGACGGGATGTAGATTCTTGTTCCACATGTGCAACAGAGATGGGATTATTCCCGTCGAAACCTTCAAACAAGACTACGGTCTGCCGGAAACGGAACGCCTCCGGTATCTACAGGCACGGCATTGGGCGCTCAATAGCCAGGTACGAGAGGAGGCTGATAGGCGACTGCGGCCCTATGAGTATTGGCTGATCACAAGGACTGCGGATAAACGCCTCATCTCTGACCTTTATCGCATGCTTTTAGACCGTTACTCCCAGGTATACAATTCAGGTAGGGCCCGTTGGGAGAGGGAACTAGGGCGCACGCTCAGTTCTAAAGAATGGGACGATATCTATTACCGCGTACGCCACTCCGCCTATCACATGGGTTTGACTGACACGCTCACTAAAATAGTATCTTACTGGTACTACACCCCAGAAAGACTACACGAAATGGATAATAGAAGAGAGGCGACGTGCTGGCGCGGATGCGGGGAAAGGGGTCTTTGGTCCATCTTCTCTGGGACTGCGTCCACCTCCAGGGTTATTGGAAATCAGTCCTGGATGAAGTCGATTACTATTTCGATAATGAAATCGCACGATTCCCCTCGTATGTCCTGCTGGGCCTGCCAAATCCCATAACATACCCACTATGGTCACGCAGGGGCAGACTGATCGCCATCGCTATTGGGTCCGCATTACAGAACATCATGTCTCTATGGCGCACCACACACGTTCCCACGTTCCAGGGGTGGCTCTATCGCCTGTGGGCAGTTCTTGGTATGGAAAAACTGTCCCTGATCAAAGCGGGAGAGGGTGCTAACTATGCGGACCTCTGGCAGCCATTCCTATCCCTCTTAGCCACGGAATTTAGAGAAGTCGCGTGTCCTAGATACTTGCGCCTATTGCGTCTGTCGCAGACTGAGGGCTGCTTTGTTAGGAGGGTGACTACTCTCTGCTGGGGTGGATCGGACCTGGAACTGGGGAGGGGGAGGGCTGTTGGGTTTGGGGAAGGGGTGGGGCGGGTGGGTTTTCTCCTTACTTACGATCTCTTGTATTTTAGTTGTCTGACGAGGCCTACATGGTGGCATTGCTTATTCTGTCAATCTACACTAGAGGTACAATTAGACGACTCGAACCGTGGGCTCTTGGTGGGGGCATGCAGAGCAGACTTGAGGCATTGGGACAAGCAGACCTGAGCATGCCCTGTTCTTCGATACACAGCTCAACAGCATGGATGTTGGGGGCGGCGGATACTGGGGGGTCGAATTGCGGCTGGTGCTCTTTTAACTACTAGCGCACATTGTGACGGAGGCACGGTGCCCTGAGCACGCACTTTCGCCCTAACCCCCCCCTTCTTTCATTCCTCTGATTTCAGACGCGGCCGGCCCTATTGGGTTGTAGGCGGCTTGCTGTGTTTAATATCTGATGTACCATGTTCAGTGAATTGATTGCACAGAATCATATTACTGAGCTGGCCCATTGGGTTGAAGGCGCCTTTTGTTTATGACTACTGTTCCCGCGTATAACTAATAAAACCGATTTAATACTAAAATTTAATGTACATAGTAATCTGTAAAGTAACTATAAAGTAATTCTGACCTGTTGACTTACCTGTAATTCAACCAACCACATTTGAACCTGCATTCAACTGTAGAACACTGCATACGATTTTGTTTAGTATTATTTCACTTACCTGCAACAGGCTAAGAAATAAAAACTGACTTTAGGAAGGAATTTTGGATTTATTCTGAGAACTACCTTGTTACGATGTATTTGTAAGAAGGGTTCTTGAATAGTTAAAGCCTGGATCTCACTTGCTCTTCTGAGAGAGGTGAATGCGATAAGGAAAGCTACTTTCCATGTGAGAAAGTGAAGTTCACTTTTATTTAAAGGTTTAAATGGGGGTGCCATGAGCCTAGTAAGTACAATGTTGAGATTCCACACCGGAGAGGGTGGTAACCTGAGAGGAATGACCCTTTTAAGGCCCTCCATAAAGGCTTTAATTGCTGCTACCCTAAAAAGTGACTTGTGTTGTCTGTCTTGTAAGTAAGCGGCAAGTGCTACTAGATGTAGACATATGGATGAGTATGCTAAATTACATCTTTGCAAATGTAGTAAGTAGCAAATGATGTTCTGGATGGACGCATCCAGTTGATTGATATTATTGTTAGTGCAGTAAATGGCAAATCTCTTCCATTTTGCCACATAGCAAGCTCTGGTGCTAAGGCACCTGGCTTCTTTAATGATGTTATGATACAGTCCGGTGGAAGGTTAAGGTAACCAAACTCTAGGACTTTAGGAGCCAGATTCAGTCGAGTTGGATCGGGGTGCCTTATCTCTCCATGGTTCTGCGTTAGTAGTGATGCGGAGAGATGTAGTTTTTGGTGTGGGACTAGTGAGAGTTCCAACAGTGTTGTGAACCACGGTTGGATCTATTTTAGAGACTTGTCGGAGCTTGCGTACCACTAGTGGAATCAGTGGGAGTGGCAGAAAAGCGTACGCAAATCTGCCTGACCAGTTTATCCATATCGCATTGCCCTTGGACAGCGGGTGTGGAAACCTGGCAGCAAAGGTTGGGCATTTTGTGTTTTCGTGTGTGGCAAACAGATCTATGTCTGGTTGGCCCCACATTTGGAAAAATGGTAGAAGAACTTGTGGATGTAGTTCCCATTCGTGAATCTATTGTGTCTGTCCACTTAACAGATCCGCAATCGGATTGTGAACTCCTGGAAGGTGTTCTGCAAGGAGGTATATGTTTTGCGGAATGGCCCACCCCCAAATGTTCTGTGCGAGCTGGAATGCTAGGAATATTGCTAATAGTTCCAGATGCTTGATATGGAGCCCTTTCTGTTGAGTGGTCCATTTGCCTTGAGTGGTGTGATTGAGAAGATGGGCTCCCCATCCTGTGAGTGATGCATCTGTTAGAACTATCTGTGGAACTGGCTCGAGGATCAGCCACCCCATGGATAAGTTTGTTGCGTTCCACCACTGCAGAGAGCGATGTGTGTGGCTGTCCACCAACACCAGATCTGTAAGTTGTCCTTGATCCTGATTCCACTGATGTGATAGACATTCCTGTAAGGGACGAATTTGAAGTCTTGCATAAGGTACAATAAATATGCAAGATGCCATCATGCCTATGAGTTGCATGAACACTCTGGCTGTGTTTGAAATTTGGTAATGAGAGCTTGTATACTGGCTATCCTGGCTGGACTGGGATACGCTAGAGCTGTGTAAGTGTTTATTGTGGCCCCTAGATATTGATGTACATGAGAGGGAAGGAGATGCGACTTGGTGTAGTTGATTGGGAATCCCAAGTTGTGCAGTGTTTGGACGGTTTGATGAGTGAACACACCGATTGAATGACTTGGCTTTTATTAGCCAGTCGTCCAGATATGGGAAGACATGGACTTGTTGTCTTGTTAGGTGTGCTGATACCACTGCAAGGCACTTGGTAAACACTCTGGGTGCGGTGGTGACTCCTAATGGAAGGGCTTTGAACTGATAGTGTTGTCAGTCCACTACAAACCGTAGATATTTCCTGTGAGAAGGATGTATGGGAATGCGGAAGTAGTCGTTCTTGAGATCTAGTGTGGCAAGGAAGTCTCCTTGTTGGAGCAGTGGAAGCACTTGTTGGAGTGATTATGTGAAAGTGATCCGAGTGCATATACAGATTGAGGGGTCTGAGGTAGACTATTGGCCTTAGGGTCCCATCCTTTTTGAGGATTAGGAAATATAGGAAGTAAACTCATGTTCCCTGATGTAGTAAGTTGCTGGCTCTATGGCTTGCTTTTGAAGCAATGAGAGAACTGTTTTTAAAAGCGCAAGATGTTCTGTGGACATTGGACGCTGCTTGGGTGGTATGTTTGGGGAGGTAGCTGTAAGTTCCAGGCAGTAACCATATTGGATAATTTGTCTTACCCACTTGTCTGTTGTGATGAAGTTCCAGACAGGTAGGAACTGTGATAATCTTCCTCCAACTAGAGTGGAATGGCCTGAGTGGAGGGAAGTCACTGTTTAGCAGAAGGGGTGTGTGAGTGTTATTGTTACCACAGCCTCTCCCTTTGTTGTTTTTCCCTCTGTAACCTCCTCTAAAATATCCTCTGCTGGGGGATGTTTGGGTGGTGGCTTTGAAGGAAGATGAAGTATCTGTACTGATGTTTTTAGAGGCTCCTCTATAAAAAGAGCGACAAAAGGAGCCACATGTGTGTGGAGACTGTAGTGCTCCCATGGACTTAGCAGTCTGTGTCTTTCTTCATTTTTTCAAGAGTTGTGTCCATAGCCTGTCCAAAAAGGTGTTCTTGACTGAACGGCTGATTTAGAATGGTTGTCTGGACCTCTTGTTTAAAGCCTGAAATGCGTAGCCAGGCATGTCGTCTGATCTCCCCCTCCCCCCTGTGGCGGCCCCATCCCAGAAGTGAGGCATCAGTCACCACTGTGAACTCTGGTTGAGGAAGGGAGCGTGATCTGCCGTCGACCTACTCCTGTTTCTTGAGCCACCACTGAAGTGGCATGCAGTGCCCTCCGAGATCTGGACACAATCGGACGGGTTCCCCTGATGCTGTCCCCACTGGAACTTTAGGTCCCACTGCAGAGCCGGCATATGTCATCTGGCATGGTCCTCCAGCAGGATGCAGGAGGCCATCAGGCCCAGTAGCAGGAGGGTCATCCTGACCTAAACCCGGGATAGAGGCTGAAGATCGAAATCAAAGTCTGAATCTCCCGGACTCGCTGTCCGGGAGGATAGACCCGAAACTGTGTCATGTGTCATGTCAGGACCGCTCCGATGAAAAGGAGCTTCAGAGAGGGAGACTGGTGTGACTTTAGCACGTTGTTGGAGAACCCCAGGAAATGCAGGAGGCTGGCCATAGTCTGGAGTTGGGAGACCACTGCCTGGGGCGAGTACGACTTAAACAACCAGTCTGCGAGATAGGGGATGCCTGGAACCCCTGATCTGTGCAGATGAGCTGCGACCACCGCCACTTTCGTGAACACCAGAGGGGCGCTGGTAAGGCCAAAGGGGAGCATGGTGCTCGTAGCCTACCGTGAACTGCAGGTAACGCCGGTGGTCCGGCAGGACGGGGATGTGAAAGGAATATGCTACTTACCAGTATGCATCTGTTCTTGGCATGTAGGGCTGATGACATTCTTATCTGTGCATAGATCGCCGCCTAGTGTTGGGTCCGGATGACTGCACCTTGTTGTCTTGGAAGAGTCTTCGAAGTATCACGAGATAGGTGGCTCCTCCCTCGGACTACAGTGTGCATGGGCATCCTCTCCAGCCTCAGATTGTTTTTCGCCATTGTGGCAGAGTTGGAGATAGTAAAGTAAGAGATGGCCATGCCAGAGATAATGCTGCAGCTGCGACAGGCACCGGGGAGGAGGGCGGGCGATCTGAATGTCAGCTGCCCTACATGCCAAGAACAGATGCATACTGGTAAGTAGCATATTCCGTTCGAGGCATGTGGGCTGCTGAATTCACATCTGTGTATAGACTGTATAGCAGTATCTCCTCTAGCGGTGGTTACCTGTGCCAGCTGCAGCAGTTTAAAAAAGAGTTTTGAGGACAGCCTGGCCTACAGCAGCTTGCTGTTTTGCTTGGACGTCTACACAGTAGTGTTTTGTGAAAGTGTGTATGGTGGTCCATGTGGTGCCTTACAAATGTCTTCAAGGGGAATATTCCCTAGGAAAGCCATGGATGCCCCCATTTTTCTTGTAGTGTGTGCTCTTGGGGGGACGTTTAAAGTGCGCTTTGCCTTTTGATAGCATATTTGAATGCATTTAACTATCCATCAGGCTATTCCGGACTTTGATATAGGATTTCCCTTGTGTTGTGGTGCAAAAGCAACAAATAGTTGCTTTGTCTTTCTAAATGATTTAGTTCTGTCCACATAATAAAGGAGAGCTCTTTTTACATCTAATGTGTGTAGGGCTCTCTCAGCTACTGACTGCGGATTTTGAAAGAATACTGGCAGTTCTATTGATTAATATGGAAATTGGATACGACCTTTGGCATGAACTTAGGGTTAGTTCTAAGAACCACCCTGTTGGCATGTACTTGCATGAAAGGTTCTTGGATTGTTAGTGCTTGTAATTCGCTTACTCGTCTGAGTGAGGTAATGGCAACCAAGAATGCTACCTTCCACGTTAAGAATTGTAGTTCGCATGAGTGTAGTGGTTCGAAAGGAGGTCCCATAAGTCTGGTAAGTACTATATTTAGATTCCAGACTGGGGAAGGGGGGTGCCTAAGAGGCATCACCCTTTTTAGACCCTCCATGAAGGCTTTGATTGCTGGTACTCTAAACAGTGAAAGGTGTTGCCTGTTCTGAAGGTATAATGCTATAGCAGCGAGGTGTAGTCGTATTGAAGAGTATGCTAAGTTGCATTTTTATGGATGCAGCAGGTAACATATGATGTTTTGTATGGAAGCGTCTAATGGGTTGATTTGGTTATTGTTGCAGTAAATAACAAATCTCTTCCATTTAGCTGCATAGCATGCTCGTGTGGTTGGTCGTCTTGCCTCTCTAATGATGTTCATACAGTCTGGAGGCAAGTTAAGGTATCCAAACTCTAAGACTTCAGGAGCCAGATCGCTAGGTTCATTTGATTGGGATCTGGGTGTCTGATTTCTCCATGGTTCTGAGTTAAAAGATGGGGTGCGAGGCACAGTCTTTTATGGGGACCCACTGAAAGTTCCAGGAACGTTGAGTACCAAGGTTGTCTTGCCCATGTGGGAGCAACTAGGATTAGTGTGAGTGAGTGTTGCCGCAGTTTGCGCGGCACCAGCGGGATCAGCATTGCTGGGGGAAAAGCGTACGCAAATCTGCCTGACCAGTTCATCCATATCACATTGCCCTGTGACAACGGATGTGGGAACCTGGCGGCAAAGTACTGGCATTTCGAGTTTTCTTTTGTGGCAAACAGGTCTATTTCTTGGTGACCCCACTCTTTGAAGAATGGCTGGAGAACTTGGGGGTGAATCTCCCATTCGTGTAGTTATTGGCTGTGCCTGCTGAGCAGGTCTGCTATCTGATTGTCCTTCCCTGGAAGGTGTTTTGCTAGGAGAAAAATGTTTTTGGGAATTACCCACTTGCATATGCTTTGTGCTAGGTGGGACAGCTGAGGAGTGTGTGTTCCTCCCTGTTTCTGGATATAGTACATTACGGTTATGTTGTCCGTCCGGATCAACACAGTCTTTCTGTACAAGTATTTCTGGAATGCTTTCAGGGCTAGGAATATCGATAGCAACTCTAGTTGGTTGATATGTAGTTTCTTTTGTTTGGTTGTCCAGAGCCCTTGTACTGTGTATTGAAGGAGATGGGCTCCCCAGCCTGTCAGTGATGCGTCCGCTGTCAGTACTAGTTGTGGAACCGGCACTTGGAACAGTCGCCCCTTGGAAAGGTTTTGTGGATTCCACCACTGCAGAGTTGTGAGCACGACTGTCTACCAACACTAGGTCTTTTAGTTGTCCTTGAGCCTGGTTCCATTGCTGTGCTAGGAATTCTTGTAAGGGACGCATTTGAAGTCTGGCATGGGGGACAATGAATATGCAGGAGGCTATCATGCCTATGAGCTGCATAAAGACTCGAGCTGTCAGAAATTTGCGAATAAGTATCTGCATGCTGGCTATCCTCGCTGTGTTTGGGTATGCCTTTGCTACGGAGGGGTTTATAGTAGCTCCCAGATATTGTTGTATGTGGGATGGTTGCAGATGCGATTTTGGGTAGTTTATCGAAAACCCTACGCTGTGTAGCAGCTGAAGTGTTTGGGACGTGTGTGTTGCACACTGTTGGTACGATTTTGCTTGTATTAGCCAATCGTCTAGATAAGGGAACACATGGATGTGTTGCCTTCTGAGATGTGCTGCCACTGTCGCTAAGCATTTTTTAAACACTCTTGGAGCCGTGGTAACCCCGAAGGGTAAAACCTTGAATTGGTAGCGTTGCCCCTCTATTGTGAACCTGAGATATTTTCTGTGGGCTGGATGGATAGTTATGTGAAAATATGCATACTTGAGGTCCAGTGTTGCTAGGAAGTCTCCTTGTTGTAGCAACGGGAGCACTTGCTGTAGTGTGATCATATGGAAGTGCTCCGACAGTATGTATTGATTTTGGGGTCTGAGGTCCAATATTGGTCTGAGGGAACAGTCCTTTTTGGGAATAAGGAAGTATAGGGAGTATACTCCTGTTCCTTGCTGGTGAAAAGTGACTGGCTCTATGGCCCACTTTCCCAGCATGCATTTCACCTCTTGTTGGAGCAGGGTGATGTGTTCTGTGGACATTGGATGGTGTCTGGGTGGTATGTTTGGTGGTGCAGAAGTCAGTTCTAGGCAATAAACATATTGGATAATTTCTCTCACCCACCTGTCCGTGGTAATTGCGTGCCAGACAGGTAGGAACTGTTGTAGTCTGCCTCCTACCGGTGTTAGTTGGTCTGGAGGTAGCGTGATGAAGTCACGGTTTCGTGGCAGTGGAGGCTCTGGTGTTATTGCCTCCACGTCCTCTTCCCTTCGTATTGTTTCCCCTATAACCTCCTCTGTTTGAGTTTTTGGTGAAGGAACCTTGTACGTTGCTTTTGTATGAGGATGACGTCTGCGAGGTATTTCCTCGTGTAGTTGCTCTGTATGAGAAGCGTTGAAAGGAGCCTCTATGTTGCTGAAACTGTAATGCCCCCATTGATTTTGCGGTTTCTGTGTCTTTTTTCATTTTGTCTAAAATGGTGTCGACAGCAGGCCCAAATAGAAAGTCTGGATTGACTGGCTGGTTAAGAATGGTGGACTGCACCTTGTTCTTAAAGCCTGAAATGCGCAGCCATGCATGTCTGCGTAGTAAGACACTAGTGTTAATCGACCTGGCTGCGGTGTCTGCTGCGTCAAGCGCACATTTGATGGAGGCGTTTGTAATGATTTTTCCCTCCTGTATGAGGTCATCAGCTTGTGCTTTAAAAGGCTCAGGAAGGTGTTGCATTAGGGTTTCGAGCTGGTAATGTGCCCCGTTGTAACGAGCCAGTAGGGCTTGTGTATTAGCAATCCCCCATGAGTTTGAGGCTTCCGCTGCTACCCTTTTACCCGACGCCTCTAGTATCTTTGATTCCTTATCGGGGGAGGTGCTTCCCCCGTTGTTTGGGAGTTGGCCCTTTTACATGCATTAGCTACTACCAGTGAGTCTAATGGTAACTGCCCTCTGATGGAGGTAGGGTCTGTAGGGGCTGCTTTATACTTCTCTATCCTGGGGTTGATTACTCGTGCCCTGGCTGTATCCTTAAATATGTCAGGTGCGTGTTTTAGCACTCCCTTTAACATGGGAAGTGTTCTGACACTCTTTTCTGAAGTGGGGAAAGGTGTCAAATAAGAAGTCTTCTTCAACAGGGTCATTATGCATGTCTACGTTGTGGTACTGCGCTGCCCTGTCTATGAGTTGGTTGAAGACAACTGTGTCATCAGTAGGTAACGGCCTAGTTGGGTAAGAGGGTACATCAGGGATGGGATGTGTGTTGTATGTTGTATGGGTCTCCTCTTGTGGTTGAGGATCTTGTGGGAATTCATAATCTGGTTGTGGATTTTCCCCTGTGTTCTCCTCATTGTCCCCGTGGTGAGAAGGAGAGTAAGGAGCAAAAGGTGTAGTAGGCATGATAGGATAGAAAGGGATGAAGGCACTAGAGGGAGAAGTCCCAAAGACCTTCTTTTTCACTGGAATAGGGGAATGAGAGCCAGTGTCCAGTGGCCTCTTCTTCCTGTGCAGGATTGTGACTTTACCAGTCTCTGGATTAATATATATTTTAGCCTGGTCGTCCAAAGGATCTGGATATAAGAGTTCTTCCTCTGCAGTCCTTGGTTGAGTGTTAGACTTTTTCGGGTCATTAACACCTTCTTTTTTGACGACTTTTGGTGTCTTATTGCTTTTCTTCGGCTCGTGCCCTTTTTTCAGGTCGACTGGATCTTTCGGCTCGACACGTTTCTTGTGCTCGACAGGCTTTTTTGGTTGACTGTCCTTTTCCGTGTCGATGGTCTTCTTTGGATCGACTGGTTTCTTAGGAGCACTTATTTTTGGGTCGATAGCCTTGTCCAGCCGTGCTATGGGCTTCGGTACGGTACCCTTGTCGGCGACCTTTGCCGGGTCGACAGTTTTCGGTACAGCGGGCTTGTTCGGGTCGGCGACCTGTTTTGGTTCGGCGCCCTTCGGTTGTGTGTTCTTGTTCGGTTCGACTACCCATTTGGGGTCAACGCTTTTTGGCTGAGCGGCCTTTTTGTGGTCGACAGTCTTCTTTGGCTTGACGCTTTTGGGCTGTATGGCCTTTTTCGGTTCGACGCCCTTCTTTGGCTCTGGAACCTTCTTAGGGATGGCGGTACTTGGCCCTGGGGTCTCAGAAGGTTTTGGTTTCGATTTCGGAGCTGAGCCGGATGGCGGGGCTGGTGAAACTTTTTTTGGATCTTGGCTAAGGCCTTTTAGCGATGCCTCGACCGGAGCCTCTGGTAACGGGGTAATTGGTGTTGGGGGCTGTGTACTCACGATTTGCCCCGGCGGGATCTCGTCATCAGAGTCCGAGTAGTCCTCGACAGGGACTATCTCTAGGTCCGAATCTGGAGCTTCCGGTAGTTCTTGGTCATCATCGAAGATGTTGTCCATTTCCGGTGCCTGTCGCTGCATCTCTTGCCTAGCGGCCCGTCGGATCCGTATCGTTTTCTTCGACCGAAACTGGGCGCAGGCTGGGCAGGTTTCTTCCCTATGGTCTGGGGAAAGGCACTTGTTGCATACTGAGTGTTTGTCAGTATGTGGGAACTTGGAGTGGCTTTGTGGACACCTTTTAAACGGGTTTCTTTCCATCAACGGCAGTCTCACGTGGTGTCGAAACGGCCCAACGGCCCGCGTCGACAACAGAATCGAGATGGAAAGCTTGGTCGAGTAGAGAGGTACCGAACGAGAACAATACGGTCAAAGTCGAAGGCCTTTTGGCCTTTAGAAAAGTTTTGTTTCGATTCTGAAGTTTGAGTTTTGGAGTAACATCCGAACCCAATCTGAGGACGGAGAAGATGCCCATGCGCACTGTAGTCCAGGGGAGGAGTCACCTATCTCGTGATACTTTGAAGACTCTTCCAAGACAACAAAGTGCAATCATCCGGACCCAACACTACGCGACGATCTATGCACAGATATGAATTCCGCAGCCCACATGCCTTGAACATAAGCATCCTGCAAGTCAAACGCTACCATCCAGTCTCCAGGGTAGACAGGACCGGGTCAACATTTTTAACTTCTCCACGAGTTCCAAGATAGGATGCAGGCCCTTGGTCTTCTTGGGCACCAGAAAGTAGTGAGAATAGCAACCATGACCTACTCTGGGGCAGACACTCATTCGATGGTGCCCTTGGCCAAGAGAGCCGTAAGTTACTGTAGTAGAAGGGCCAGATGACCCTCCCAGACATTTGATGGTACTTCGGTGGCATGGCTGCGGGGGTAGTCTTGAAGAGGAGGGAGTAGCCCCTTAGGACTATCTTCAAAGTCCACCGGTCCGACATGATGGTACGCCAGTGGGGGAGATGATGGCGAATCCTGACACCCACTGGCATGTGATGGGCCTGAAAGGTCAGATTAGGATGGTTTGGAGCTGCTGCAGAGGGGGCGTTGGTCGACTGGCCTGCCTGCTGGCCCCCAGAACCACAGCGGTGGTTCCCACGTCACCGGCCACGCTGGGGCCGAACAGCTTGCCCATGGCCCTGGAAGGAATGTGGTGGAGCACCCCTTCCGTAGCCACGAAAGGGGCAAAAAGACAATGCAGGGCTTGCGGTAGAGAGGCTCAAGGACTTGGCCATAGCCCAAGAGTCCTTGAAGCGCTCTAGCGCACTGTCTAATTTGACACCGAACATGCGACTGCCATCAAAGGGGATGTCCATCAGGGTTATCTGGACATCCCCAGAAAAGCCAGTCGCCCTTAGCCAGGCGTGGCGTCAAAGGGCTACAGACGTTGAAATTGTCCTACCCAGTGAGTCGGCGGTGTCCAGTCCACAGCAGATGGTAAACTTTGGTGCGTCTCTCCCCTTGGCGACTGCATAGGAGACCACGGCCCAGGCCTCCTCCGGGCACTGAGGCAGCACTTGCGCCACCGTATCCCACACAGAGTGGGAATAACGGCCCAACAGACATGCAATGTTCACTGACCGCAGTCTGAAGCTGGAGGAAGAAAACATCTTCCCAAGTTGGTTCAGCTTTTTGGATTCCCTATCAGGTGGAGCATTAGGGAACTGTAGGAAGGTGGCTACCTGACTATGGTTACCCCAGATTTTTTGCCTGTGTTTAGCTGGTTTTTTGACTTAGTTGACCTGGTTCCCTGCTAATCAGGGCCCCAGGCCATCTGCTCTCTGTAAAATGGATTCCATGTACCCTAGGTACATACCACAATTGGAAATGGACTCCTTGTCAGCCCCTGTATAATGCACTATAGGTGCCCAGGGCATAGGGGCCACCAAGGCCTACCAGGGGCTGCAGCATATCTTTGCCACCCCTGGCTGGTTCTTAAATTGACACAACTGGCTGATCACTCAGCTGGGGTAAGGTGGTGTAATCACCCCTTACTTAGATATAGTATACCTATATCTAAACCTATATCTGGACACATATAAACCTGTGAGCCACTCCTATGGAAGGCCTCATCAATCCTGGAGGCAGAGTGCGTGGTCTAATGTGAGATGGAGCTCTAGCATGAGCTGAGCCTGTCTGCAGCTGTCGGGAACAACTCCCTAAGCTGTTTCAGGATAATGCCATACCATATACTCTTAAGTGCATTATAATCCTCGCGGTTATATAGCAACTCTGGTTTGGCTTTATCAAAACATGTCGTGTAAGGTGTCATACGATTTGGAATACTATCCCCTCGCCAGTTCTGGCGACGGGGATAGCATTCCACCCCTCTAGAGGGGTAAGACATGTTGCTTTACTTTAATGCGGTTAATTTCTAAAAGGGCCTTAGATCCACAAAATGGATGCCTCTGCCACAGACAAGAGTCTGGACCCCTGCAGCTGACCGAAACTCAGCCAAATGGGGCCTGGACAAAGGGTTTCCTGCCACAGGAGGGTGTCACCACCCTCCAGACAGGAGATAGTGGATTGTAGCAGGGAGGTCTGAAAGAAACCAGACACTGCCTGGGGCGCACAAGGCTGCCCCTTGCATAATCCGGCCAAACCGGTTCTGGGGCACTCCAGCCCTCGTGCCAGGGCGGCCTGGATCAAAGGAAAGGGGTGTATCCACCCCCTTCCTGGGTCCCACCCATAGGGGGGGACCTAGCAGGTAATCACGCCCCCCAGATTCGAATAAGAGTGGGAGCAGTGCCAATGCACTTGAGATTATCCTGAAGAAACATAAGAAACGAATTCTGGACCCTTCGCCATCCTACTCTACGTAGAAGCCTGAAGAATCTCCCTTGTGGTCAAGGAGTGACCACCCTGTGCAAACAGGCACCATCCAGCTATCGACGTCTACTTTGTTGCAGTTCCCGCCGGAACTCGAGCGACCGAGATCGACGAGATCAAGCCTGCCTGCCTGCTTTCCAACAGCCCGATCCACAGTCCCTGCAGAGCTGAGACCCGTGGAGGCGACCGGAAGCGTGGGGCACGCCATCTTGAATTGACCACGAGACGCTGACTGTGCAGCCCACGAGTGACCCTCGAAGCTGTACACCGGGGTTTGAGAAGCCCCAACCCTGAGCCACTCTTGCACCGAAGCTCACCCCTCTACACTCATCGAGTGCTGCGTGGGGCCCTTCTGCTACTTTTGGCTCAACGCGTTGGCCCGGTCACTTGCCAGCCGGCTAGTGGCCCCTGTGCCGACGAAAACTTGAAATCGACTTGTGAATCTGGTTGCTCCAGATCTGCACCAGCTCCCCTGAAAAGGAGCCCCCACTCTGACCCTCCTGGTTCGAGTGAGAAGCAATCTCCCGGTTCCGCGTGCATTGCTTTTGCCAAGTGTTGTTTGCTCCAATCTTGAAGCCGACAGCGCCGACGGCGAGAGCCTGCGTGGGACAGATCGTGACCTGCTCCTGGACGTCGTAGATGCCCCAGAGCCCACGTGACAGCGGAGAGAAGCACCTCGACAGCGACCTGATTGCGCCCGACATTGCCTGGTTCCGTCCTGGTTCCACCCTGGTCACTGCTGAGTGACCCAGACTCTGTCCCCTCTGCTTTCAGGTACTTTTCGACTCGAGTCCACCCTTGGACTCCACCGGACACTTTTTTCACCCCGCCTGCAGCCCTTTCAGCTTCAAGCACCAAGAGCCTGCGTGACGAAACCCGACTCAACTTCGACCCTGTGCACCCGCTTCCTGTGGGTGAGGTAACTTTGCTCCGCCGGTGTTCCCACACTGGTACACATCTCTAGGGTCTGTGTCTTAAGTTTTGTTCCTCTAGGTTCAGCGGAAGTGTCCTTAAACTTTAACTTTGTAACTTTTACGCACCATTGGTTAACATTGGTGCATGCGTGCGCTTTCCGCACTGCTCCCGAATCCCGTGGGCCTCTCCCGACTTCAGCACTGCTTGTCCTGACTGCTCCCAGCGATTCCCTAGGCCCTAGGCCTAACCACTGCTCGATTGGTATCTTATACCACTTGTTTAGTATATGGTTTGAGTGGCCACCCGCCCTCATCCATAATTGTGCAACTTGTATGTTTAAACTGTGCTTTTGATTTAACGCTTGTGCCCCTTTATTCATAAAGAATACTGGGGATTGTTTTTAGTAATAAACACATATATTTTTATAATATATACTTGTGTGGTGTCCTTTCATTTGATATTACAGGATTGTATGTGGTAAAACAGCTCGCTTAACACAACCTCTTAAGTTAAGCCTTTAGGCTGCTTAGTCCATGCTACCCCTAGGATAGCTTGTCTAACAAGGTTGACTTACAACCTGACACCATAAGGGATTGTTTGGTCTGATAATAGGTGGTTCCAGAATTGGAAACATCACCTATCAGGCCAACTTCTCACAGGAACACACCTTTGGATGTGGAGGCTTGGACCACCAAACTCTCAGGGTTGGGGCATTGGGAGAGGAAAGTGGGGGTAGCTCGACTGAGTCTGGCAACCATCCTATCCACAGGAGCCCCTGTGTTGGGCCTGGACCAGGTGCCCAAAAGGATGCTGGTAAGGGCTTCATTGAATGGCAGCAGGGGCTTTTTAAAGCTCTCTGCCGGCTGAAGCACCTTTGTCAGTAGTTTAGTCCTGACTGCCACCATAGGTAGCTTGAGGTGGTGAGCCTCGGCCGCCCTACGCAACACCACTGCGTATGACACTACCTCCTCCGTAGCCACGGTAGGAGGAGACAACATGCCTAGGGTCTGGAGAGGTATACAAACCACTGGCATGCCCCAGTTCCTCTCTCTGTCCGGATCATAATACATCTGGTCAGACCCCTCACAGTCATCCTCAACCTACTCTGGCTGCCAATCTGGCTGGAAAGGAACAGGGTGAAACACAGGCACAAAAGTACCCATCGACGCCGGTCAGGTTCCTTATCCACATTTTGGGGGGGGGGGGGAGGGGGGGGGGGGGGGTGGTGGAAGCCGGGGTTGACGAAGGCTGGGGGTCCAGCTGGCGCAATTGGTGCCGGTGGAAGTATTAAGAGGTCGACCGGTGCCGATCCGGATAAAGGCCTGGATCCAAGGGTTCCCGGTGGTGCAGAGGCCGAAGCTGCCAGTGTCAAAGGCCTAGGGCCCTCAGCCAAGTCCTTGGAGCCCGAAGGCCCCCCGGCGAAGTCAGCTGCCCAAAGATGGCATGCATCGCTTTGCGAAATTGACTAAGCTGGCCAAGGGTTGCTCCCGGCAAGGCCAGAGTCGACCCTGTAGGCCCCGCACGCTGAGCTGCGGGAGTGGCACCACCCACACCAGTCGTCGCGTCAGCCGAAGGACGAGGAGAAGTCGAAGAGCAATGATGCTTCTTCGAATTCTTCTCATTCTTTGACTTAGCTGACCCAGAGTGCGAAGTCTTCGAAGAGGAGGGATGATGGCTCAGCGATCGGTCCCTCAACCTCCCAAGTGACTGGGACCTCTAGCGACGTGGAGCCGACTGCCGGGCCTAGAGTAGCATTCGGGAATGCTCCCACAGACTTCGGGCCATGGTTCGGTAGTCGGTGCACAACTTGGGGTCATGGTCGTGCTCCAGGCAGAAGAGGCACACGCGGTGCGGATCAGTCACCGACATCAGTCGGTTACAGGAACCGCATGCCTTGGAGAATAAAGTCAGTCAAAAAGTGACTGGTGGTACCGCTCTCTGGATCTGTGCTTCCTGGCGTGGAAAAAGAAAGAACTGATGTCCGCGCACGAGGGCGGAATTAATGTAGCTACAGCGACGTCATCCCAGCGACCACAACACCAGATGCAGAGTTGACAGACTCCACCTTCCGAAGTGTAGGGGTACTGCTGACAAAACTTTCCAGATCCAGTCTGATACCTGGGGGTAATTCTAAGGTAAGGAATCTATAACTTACTATTCCTTTCAGATATATGGTACGGAGATGCCCAGGGCATAGGTACCTCAGGGGTCCCCCCCAGGGTTAAAGCATGTATTATGCCACCCATGGTGGACCTCTCAAACTAACTACAGGCCTGCTGTTGCAGCCAGTGCGAGCTGGTGCTAGCACAACTTACAAAAGATATAAGTTTCCCTAGATCGAAGGTCACTGCACTTAAAACCTGTAAGTCACCCCAAAAGCAGGCCTTTCAACCCTGAAGGCAGGGAGCTTCATTCCAAGTGTGAGGGTGCCCCTGCATGAGCAGGACACCTCTACAACCTTCGGAGTCCATTCTCCTAGGTCATGCATCAGCCATTACAATACATAGAGTGACCGTGCGTCATTATGCAATGACCATCTCTAAACTGGCTATAAAGAACCCTGTCATGTTTGGTATCAAACATTAGGGAGTCATACCCCCGACACCCTAAAGTGTGGGAGGTATGATTCCATGCATTGTAAAGCTCCTCCGAGAGTCCCTCAGTGATCCCGGTACCAGTCTTCGAGACCCAGACAGCACAACATGGCTGCTGCCAACCTGAGACCCAATTCTGCCCTACTGCTGCAGAGTCAAGCTCGAGCAAGGGAAGGCAGAATAGGTATTCGGCCTAAGTAGGTGTGACCACCTCCCAGACAGTGCTTAGTGTATTAAGGCCAGTTGGGAGTGCTTGCCAGCACCACTTAGTCTGCCTGAGGGGCACATTTGGTGCACTCCTTGCATAATCCAGTTCAAACAAGCTCAGGGAGCCATTGACTTCCGCTTCAGACTTCAGCAAAACTGGACTACAAACATGGGAGTATCGTATAGTTTACCTGTCGGTGTAGTTTTGCAGCTTGAAGACTTTCTGGATTCACTGTACTGTGCATTATTCCGCCATCTTGGTTGGGTTCGGAATTGTAGTATTTCTTCTCTTTTTTTCGTGGCCCAGGTGGGCGTCTACATGCCACCATTTGGTGTCCTTTGTGACGTCAACGCGCTTCCTCCAGAAGCACCCACCTTTGGTCGCCATCTTTGGATTTTTTTTCTCGTCTTGGGTTACTCTCTTCTTTTAACTTTAAAGTCTTTCTCCTGTTTTAATAGTCTTACTCCGGTCTCATCTTTCTGGCGGAGGAGGGTGGGGTAGCTAGTGAATCCAGAAAGTTTTCAAGCTGCAAAACTACATCGACAGGTAAGAAACTATACGTTTTGCAGCGTGAATCTTTCTGGAATCACTATGCTGTGCACAGACTTTGTAGTGAGTTGTTCGTTTTGTGGTGGCTGGGTGGAAGATGAGCTCCGGTTACTGAATACGTGTTGTAAGACCTGTCTCACTTGCGCTTCCTTGTTCATTTGAATATCTACACAGCAATGCTTAGTGAAGGTGTGCACTGATGACCATGATGCGGCTTGGCAAATGTCTTGAATAGGCGTATTTGCTAGAAACGCAATTGTTGCTCCTTTCTTCCTTGAGTGAGCATGCGTTGCTCCTTGCAATTCTTGCTCTGCTTGTCTGTGGCAGAATTGTATGGTTTGTGCAATCTATCGTGCAATGGCATTTTTGGTAAATGGTCGTCCCAAAAACTGCTGGCAAAAGACACGACGAATTGCTTTGTTTTCCTGCACTCTTTTGTCCTTTCTAGATAGTGCATTACTACTCTCCTGGCGTCTAGTGTGTGTAACGCCTTTTCTGTGCTTGGTCTTTGGAAAAAACTTGGTATTTGTATTGTCCGATTTATGTGGAACCGCGACACCACCTTTGGCATGAAATATGGGTCCGTTCTCCTCCCGATCCGGCCAATGTGTATTTGCAGGTAGGTCTCTTGTAGTGTTAGCGCTTGTAATTCGCTTACTCTTCGTAGCGATGTGACAGCTACTAAGAAGGCCCTCTTTAGCGTGAGCATATGCACTGTTGCTTTATGAATAGACTCAAATGGTGCCTTCATCAATTGAGTTAGCACTACGTTGAGGTTCCATGCTGGAGGTGGCATTTTGTTTGGTGCTGCGATTCTTCTTGCCCCTTCTAGAAATCTCTTTACTACTTTGGAAGTGAAGAAACTTTTCCCTGTTTCTCCTCTTGTGTAAGCCACTATCGCCGCTAAGTGCACCCTTAGAGATGTGTAGCTTAGTTTATTTCTGTAGTAGATGTGTTCAGTACTTTAGTACTGTTGATTCCTTGGTAATTCTTTGCAGTTTCTCCCTAATGCACCAATCAGAGAATCTTTTTCACTTTGCTACGTAGCACCTTTGTGGTAGGCCTCCTTGCCTCTCTAAGCACTACCATTGTGCTTGCTGGTAGTTTGAGTTGTGCAAACTCTAGGTCTTCAGGAGCCATGCTGCTAGGCCCTGCAGACACTGTTCCCTTGGATATATATATTATGGTCCTTGGAGGAGAACTTTTATTTTTTCTCAACCCTTGGCGTTACCCCCTTTACTTGAGGCTGTTTTTTAAAGGCTTCCTTGCCCTGGTCAAAAATGCTTGGTAGCATTGCTAAATATTGGTGTCCCCTTGGTGGCTGAGGCTAGTATTTCTAGAAGGAAACAGGCATCTCACTTTTCCTCCTTGAGGGGAACCCCTGAAAGTGTCTTCTGCCTTTTAACTATTCCATTGTAGAAAGCGATAACTGGTGGAGATGCCTTCCAAGGATAGCAGCATCTCTCTTCTGGACTTTCAGTGTCAAGGTCATTCCAGTAGTCCTCAAAATTTTCAGAGGCTTCTTCCTTTTCAGAGGTGTCTATGTTCCTTGGTCTTCACGAGGTTCAGGAGTTGGGTGGTGCTTCAAGGATATCCTCCTCTTTCCCTTCGGCATCTTCCGCTTCGACATCAAAGTTTGCGAATTTGGTGTCTGGTGTTTTTGGAACCCGGAAATCATTCAGTGATGCGCCAAACTCTTTCTGGAGGAACACCACCATCTCGGGCTCAAGCCATTTCCTTTTAGACTTGGAGTGTTCTCTCAGCTTCGGTGACATGATTTTCTCTTTTTGGGTGCGCCGGTCTCTTGTTTCAATGGCATTGTGCCTACCTTCGGGGTTTTGTGCTCTATCCTCTGTTTCGGCATCTTCTGCGATTTTTCCTCCTCCGTGACACTTGGCTGTATTTCGTGGGATTCTTTAGATCTGGGCGGTTTTAGGTTGCACCTGGTTTTCATGGCCCTTTTGTTCCAATGGATGTGTATGAGTCTTACCTTCTCCATCTTCTTCCCGGTGTCGCTCGCCTTTTTGTGGGCATGTGTTTTTTCAGAGTTCCAACAGAATTTCGACGTCTGACCCTTTGTGCCTTGATTCTGCTGGTACTCCCTAGTCTTCGTCATCACTGGAGAAACCCGGATCCTTAAAGGAAGTGTTCTTCTAGGTCCGAGACATTGTGGCGTAGTGGGCCTCTCTGGTTTTCGGCGGGTCCCGAGTCTACAGGCCTCACAGTACTTGTCCTTATGGTCCTCGGGCAGGCAGAGGTTGCACATGTTGTGTTGATTGCGCAAACTTGTGGTGGCACTCGGGTCAGAATTTGAAGGAGTTATTTTCCTTGGCCCCTACCTTGCTGTTTGTCGACCTTAGTCTGTCGTCGATATTTAAGTACTGTTCTCTCCGGTCGCAATGTCAATCATCGTAAAAGTTCACTGGACCTTGGATTTCTTTTTTTTTTGGGGTATCCTGAAAAATCTTCGGAGATTCCCGTCGTGCTTTCAGACCCAACGGCGGAGAAAAGAATCTGAAGATGGCTACCACGCACAACGACCTCCAGGGTGCCATCTGCAATCACACAAGGGACGTAACTGGCACCAAATGGTGGTCGACAACTCCCAAAACAAGAAGAAAAAAACCCCAAACAAGAACAATTCCAGACCCAACCACTACTTGGCGGAATAATGCACAGATGTGAATCCAGAAAAGGATTCATGCTGCAAAATCCTTGCTTATGATGTCGAGGACCCATTGATCAGAAGTTATTTACCCCCCACTGGGATAGAAACCCCTGTAGTGCCTGTGGTATAGTGTTCTTGATGGAAGCGCAAGTGAGTCACTGCTTTGCAGGGGTGGCGTCCTTGGTGGCTCTGCCTCGGTCTCTGCCCCTAGAGCTAATGCCTTTGTAGCTCCATATGTGGAGTCCTGGGAAGAGGTCTCCAGCATTTGCAGTCTTTGAAAAGAGATGGATGCTTCAGGAGAGGCGGTCTTAGAAGCTCAATAGCATCAAGACAGACAAAAGGAAACACTGATAGAAAGTGTTTGCAGTGCTCTCATTGTCTTTGCGGTACCAGTGTCCTTTATCTTTTCAAACATCTGGTGAACCTGCGGTTCGAAGAGGTGCTTCCCATCAAAGGGCAGGTTGAGCAGTTTTCAGGCTTCATGCAGGAAATACACAGCCAAGCGGCGCCAGAAGGTGTCTAAGGTGTTGGGGCACCGTATCCCTCGTGGTGGGGCGTTCCCAAGTCCCCGTCAGAGAGGAAGTGAGCAAACCTTCAAAGGGGAGCAGTAGCTCCCGTCCAGCAGAGACCTGGTGGAGAACCTCCAAGAGATGATCAGCCGGGAAATGGACAGCCTTCATCTCACATGCGCAGAATCCCCACAACCGTGGAAACAGCGCGAACAAAGGCCGCACCAGTCTCCATAGGGCCCTGTGGTGGAGAGAGCAGCTCCTCTGTGGGCAACGGCTGTAGGCTCAGGCGGCCGTCCCCGAAGCCAACCGGAGTGGGCAAGGGCCAAGCCTGAAAGGAGCTGAAGAGTGAGGGACCTGTGGTTCCTCCGAGGAAGGCCGCGGCAAGGAGCCGTCTTGACGCCGGGGAGAACACCACGACGCGGCGGTCCGTCTCCGGTGAGGACGACACCAGCAGGCGCGCAACCTCTGGAGAAGAGTTAATGTCTAAAGACTATTCCACGACCTGATGCCTGTCCAGTGCCGTAGAATCCGCAACCTGGAGCAGGGCGTCGTCGTCATCATCCAACTCAACAGGAGGCGGCGGCCAGGCCACCACCTCTCCACCTGGCGCCGGGGATCAGGGCTGGGACGGAGCAGATGTGGTTAAAGGGCGGCGCCGGAACGGCACCTACTCTACCTCCAACGAGGCAGCCACCGGAGAACTACAAGGAGTCCCCCACCAGCCTTCGCCCATGGGGGAACGAGAGAGGGTCACCGACCCTTCGGCGAGACCTACCTTCGGCGAGACATCCGCCTGCACGGAGTGACGAGAGGGACCAGGGGACCCACAAGGAGTCCCCTGCCAGCCTCGACCCACGAGGGGACGAGAGGGGCCCACCGACCCCTGTGGCGCCGCCGGCCCAGACTCTACCTCTGACGAGAAGGCACCGGAGAGGAGTGAGGTCCCCTTCCATCCCCGACCCAAAACGGGTCGAGAGGGGTCTGCCGACCCCTGTGGCGCCACCAGGGTCAGCAGCTGCTGACGCCGTAGCAGCGTCACCTCGGCCTTAAACAGGACCACATTGTCAAAGGGCCGAGGGGGGCTCGGGATGCGACCCGAGCCCCGGCGACCTGCCACGACACCACAGGGACTCACGCAGGAGTTTGCGGCGAAGCAGAGGCACCGTGGTCCGAAGGAGGGAACACCGAAGGGCGCACCCCAACGGCACCACATCCTCCGAGCCTGGATCCGAACTAGACAGCACCGAAGTCACCGGCGACGCCGCGGGGGCCCCCGCATGGCGCAAGGGATCCACCGACGTCCCAGGAGGTGGAGAAGGAGGAGAAGCCAACGAGGCCTCTAAACCCTCCGAATAGGTCTTCATTTGAGCTCTCGACGCCCCCTCACCAGGGGAAGGAATATGCTACTTACCAGTATGCATCTGTTCTTGGCATGTAGGGCTGCTGACATTCATATCTGTGCATAGATCGCCACCTAGTGTTGGGTCCGGATGATTGCACATGGTTGTCCTGGAAGAGTCTTCGAAGTATCACGAGATAGGTGGCTCCTCCCTCGGACTACAGTGCGCATGGGCATCCTCTCCATCCCCAGATTGTTTTTTGCCATTGTGGCAGAGATGGAATATAGTACAGTAAGAGATGTCCATGCAAAGAGTGAATGCTACAGCTGCAACAGGCACCGGGGAGGCGGGTGGGCGATATGAATGTCAGCAGCCCTACATGCCAAGAACAGATGCATACTGGTAAGTAGCATATTCCGTTCGAGGCATGTGGGCTGCTGAATTCATATCTGTGCATAGAATGTATAGCAGTATCTCCCCTAGCGGTGGTTGCCTGTGCCAGCTGCAGCAGTCTGAAAAAGAGTCTTGAGAACAGCCTGTCCTACAGCAGCTTGCTGTTTGGAATGTACATCTACACAATAGTGTTTGTTAAATGTATGTATGTTTGACCATGTGGCTGCTCTACAAATTTCATGTAAAGGAATAGTTCCAAGGAAAGCCATGGATGCCCCTAGTTTGTGTGTAGAATGCGTCCTAGGGGGAACTGTTAATGTGCGTTTTGCTTTTAAATAACATATCTGAATGCACTTAACGATCCATCTGGCTATACCTGATTTTGAAATAGGGTTACCCTTGTGTTGCGGTGAGAAAGCCACAAACAACTGTTTTGTTTTTTGAAATGCCTTAGTTCTATCTATATAGTATAGCAGAGCTCTTTTGACATCTAGCATACGCAAGGCCCTTTCTGCCACTGTTTGTGGATTTTGAAAGAACACTGGCAGTTCTATTGTCTTATTTATATGAAAATGGGATACCACTTTTGGCATGAATTTAGGGTTTGTTTTGAGAACTACTCTATTTGCATGTACTTGAATGTATGGTTCTTGAACAGTTAGAGCTTGCAGCTCACTAACTCTTCTAAGTCAAGTAATGGCAATAAGGAAAGCCACCTTCCAAGTAAGAAACTGTATTTCACATGTGTAGTGGCTCAAAAGGTGGTCCCATAAGTCTGGTTAAAACGATGTTTAGATTCCAGACTGGTGAAGGTGGGTGCGTTGGAGGAGTTACTCGTTTAAGTCCTTCCATAAATGCTTTAATTGCTGGCACTCTAAACAGTGAAAGGTGTTGCCCGTTTTGCAGATGTGCTGCTAACGCAGCTAGATGTATCCTGATGGATGAATAGGCTAAATTGCAACGTTGTAGGTGCAAGAGATAGCAAATGATGTTTTGAGTGGAAGCATCAAGTGGGTTAATGTCACTACCTAGAAAGTAAGTATACTCTGAGTAGTTCCTAGTCATTTCATAGGTGTACCCATATTTCTGCGTCATTATTAGGCCCCACGGTGTCATTGTCTTGAGGTCCAGAATATATCTTGATTCTGTGATGCGGAGTGCTTTTTCCCTGTCCCCACCACGTTCTGATCTTATGATTTGGTCTACGCAGTAATATCTGAGTAAATCCCTGTTGCTTTTGTGAAATTGAACAAAATGACGGGCTACCGGATAGGTCTCATCATTGTCCGCAATAGCCTTCATATGTTCCAGGATTCTCAGCTTAGTGGGTTTGATGGTACTGCCTATGTACCGTTTTTTACATGGGCACTCCAGACAGTATACTGTAAACTCTGAGTTACAGTTCAGATGTTTTGTGATCACCCTGTTCGGTTCAACACCTCCAGATCTTCCTGGGTATTCTTTTACTTTCTTGCTATACTTGCAAGCTTTGCAGCGCAAGCACGGGAAAAAGCCTGTGATCCTATTGGTAGCCGGGGTTACAGTTGAAGGGGAGAAGTGACTGTGAATCAGGTGTTCTGCTACTGACTGGCATCTTCGATAGGTAGTCATGGGTCTATCAGAGATGTTTTTTCAAGATGTTGTCTGTTCTTAATATATGCCAGTTTCTCTTAAAGGCCTGGACAAGATCACCTGATTTAATGTTAAATGTGGTGATCATTCTGACCTGATAATTCTCCTTCTGTGCCTCCTTCACCAACAGGAGATCCCTCCTGTTGATGGTTTCTGCCTTCGCGGTAGCCTGATTTAATACGTTCTTTGAGTAGCCCCTAGCCTGGAATCTATTGCTGGCATCTTTTTGGGCATCTCTGAAATCTGTTTCCACTGAGCAGTTCCTTGTGAGGCGCAGATATTCACCGTAAGGTACGTTCCTGATTAGACTCCTAGGATGGTGGCTAGCCGCGTGTAACACGGCATTGCCCGCCGTGGGCTTCCTATATAGTCTAGTGTGGAGATTGTTATTGTCCACAAATACTTCTAAATCAAGGTAACATACGCTACTGTCACTAATTGTGCTGGTGAATTTCAGGTTCAGATCATTATTGTTAAGCGCGGAGACATATTCCTCGGCCGAGGTTCTATCTCCGCGCTAAACAATAAAGAGATCGTCGATGTATCTCGTCCACATCAAAACTCTCATTCCACATCTCATTATTGCCTCCCCAAGCCTCGTGCTTCTCCCACCAGCCCACGAATAAATTTGCGTAGCTGGGAGAGAAGTACGAGCCCATTGAAGTGCCCCTGATTTGCTTGTACAGCTGGCCAGAGAAAAGGAAAAAATTGTACAAACATAATCACATCATACACAAAAGCATTTTACTATGTGCCCAAAATTTTTCTTGTTTCCGGTCCAGGAACCACTTCGTGGCACTTAGCCCTTTTTCATGATCAATGCATGTGTATAAATTCACAACATCCAGTGTTATTAGTAGCATATCATTTCCCCAAGTGACGCTATCCATGATGCGAAGGAAATCCTGCGTGTCCCTCACATAAGAGGGTAAGTCCTTCACAATCGGGGCCAGATATGTATCAATGAAGCGAGAAGTGTTCTCAAGTAGGCTGCCTATTGCCGAGACAATAGGCCTCCCTGGTGGTCTTTTGGCATTTTTATGGATTTTTGGCAGATGGTAGAAAGTGGGAAGAACCGGGGAATCGCAGTGGAGAAAAGAGTATTCCTCTGAACTGATCATGCCATCACTCCTCCATTGATTCAATAGTATGCCATATTCTGTGGTACTCTTTACATATTGTTCTCTTTACCATAGCATAGCACTCTATGTTTCTCAATTGTCTTAGAGCCTCATGTTCGTAATTCTCCTTACTAAAAATAACAATGTTCCCACCCTTATCAGAGGGCTTAATCTCAATCGATTTATCATTTCGGAGAGATTTAATCGCTTCCCATTCCTTCCTTGTGATATTCGATGTTCTCATATCCATTTTGTTGTTTAATATGGTCTTTACAAACTACTAGCTCAATTTTGTAGATTGCCTGAAATTATTCGTATTTTTTCATGTAATGGGCAGGCCTTTATGCCTTGTGTAGATAAGCCTACGGGTTTTTGGGCTGCCTGGTGCGTTTCCTTTGTTTGTTGCCTGCATTTGTTAGCGACAAAAGGCTATGCGCATTCTGCTGACGTGTTGAAGTCAGCTCTTACCTTTCCCTGTTCACGGTATTGCCTTAATGTGGACGGTAGCATATGGGAGAGGAAAGAAGGCTTTACCTTGTTATATGTACAGTGCCTTTGTATAGTAAGGCAGTGCTGGCGGATTTTGGGGCACTTTAGTTTGTACATATAAATATACACAACTACACAAAAAAAATACATATACATATACACACACACACAGGTATACACATGTATATTTTTTCTCATCGAAAGTACACAACCCACTTTGTATAATGAAGATGATGTACATGTATGTTTACATACATATATGCTTGCTTTGGGGTCGCCTCCGTCTTATTACTTCTGTGGGTTTGGAATTATTTTATCGGTAGGAGGATTGACTTAGGATGTGGTTGATGGACGTGCTGTTTTTGTATCCATGGGACATCACCAGCTCCTAGTTTATGGATCTGGGTTGTGGCCCTTAATTTGTACTATGAACAGTGGCCTTCAGCCAAACTGTATGCAAATGGGATCTTAATTTAATGTAGGCTAATGCACTGCTGTGGTCAAGTGCCAGGGAGAGATATAGTAACATTTGAGAATGGTCTTTGTAGATTTTGTGCACCGTCAATTACCTAGTAAGTAGGCGTGGAAGGTGCACCTTGTAATGTTTTCATTCTGCCTTTGTGCAGGTTAATAGCCATTGTAACAGAAAAACAACATGGTAAAGGTCTGTTTTTCTTGCATTGTTAGGAATAAATTCTGTTGAGTAGGAGGCCCGGTATGGTGGACCATATGTGAGGTATAGGACTTGCATCTTTGTCCCAGTTAACTTTGGCTTTCTTTATAGTATGTATATGCATGTTTTAAGGTGATGAATATATATATATTATTTGTGTATTGATGCTTTAGGCGGCGGATGGGTATGATCCCTTCGCTTTTGTGTGGCAAACTGAAAGCTTGTGGTCATCCCAGGTAGCCGGTCAAATGGGATGCCTTTGGGGTCTGGGTCAACTCCCATTGAAGTATTTCTGGCACCCTTATGGGGTCCAGAAAGGTCACGGTCAACCCCAGTTGCTGACTTTATGTGATACATTCGGAAAACGCGGTCAACTCACCTTGAAGAGTTGACGGTTCCCTTATGGTGTTAAGATCAGTCTCCATGGTAGGAGCGGACTCTCAACCCTTTGGGGTCTCCACGTGAAATAATGTGTGTGTGATCAGTCTTTTCGGTAATGGGGTGTCAAAGATTATTTTTTTTATATTACTGGTTGGGGGAGCTATGCTCAACTATGTGGTCGAGATCAGTCCCTTGTGACTGAAGCAAACTTGCCTTTTGTTGTTGTGGTAAACACCATGTTGTGTTGCAAGTACAGGCTGTTTTGGTGAATAAGATGCTGTGTAGTGTCTGAAGATATGAACTTGTATTTTGGGGATTGTAAGTCTTCCTAGTGTGAGACTTAATTCCTTATTAGAAGTAGACCGGTGTGTTTAAAATTGTGTATAGTGTGGGTGCGAAATCTTGCCCGGTGCCAACAGGGTTGTGAAGCATATTAGTGGTGAATGGGGGAGAGAGTTGGTATGCATTCTATATATTGTGCGACTTGCTTCATAAAGAGACAATCTATGTGCTTTTAAGGATTAAACGGTGATTGGCACCTGCATTTACAACAGGCATAATACAATATGTGTAACTGGTAATGGATATATATAATATGCACACACACACATACATATTTGATGTTTTTCCCCATATACAGGTATACTTATATGCATATACACAACACAGACCCCGGTGAAGGTGGAGGCTGTTCGTCACTGGGTTACTGGCAACCCCAAATAATTCCTCAAGAATCTTCCGAAATACTAGAAAGAAAAGACGGACACTCTGGATAGTTGCAGATAACATAACTTAATGCTGCAGAAATTAACGTGTTTCAGCTATTTGCCTTGGTCAGTTTCAAAGTTGACAAAATGACTTGGAATCTGTTCTTATTCTAAACCGTTTTTGTTGGTTATCAATTTAATATGTCATACATTATTTTATGTGATATGATTGTAATTATTTACAAATCTATATGGGACTATGACAATTCAAAATAACTTTATTAGGGGAACCTATATACCACGCTAAGATGGCAGCCATTGTTTTTCACTTAATGGTGATACTAGTCCTCTTTCTATGAGACTGAATTGTGGCTTCATAGGGAAATGGGCGAGTATGTGTTTCCAGCGTGACCAAGGTAAATAGCTGAAACACGCTGCTTTCTGCAGGATTAAATTACGATATCTGGAACTATCCAGAGTGTCAGTCTGTTCTTTTTGGAAGATTCTTGTGGAATTATATGTATATATATCTACATACATGTATATAACTACCTATAAGTAATATGCAAATATATGTATTTAAATACATATAACGGTCCCTTGATATTTTTGCTTTATTGTGCGTTCATATTTGTGGGTGTATCTGTGAAAAAGTGAGTTTGTTGCAGTACCCCCCCCCCGCCCCCCACTTTTTGACTAATACCTGAAGCACTTTTCCTTGGTGTGCCCTGGGTACCTGCTAATCAGGTACCCAGGGCCTGTGTTCCTTCCCTAGAAACTGTACTAAAGCCTAATCCCAATTGGCATCTATGGCCACATGTCAACCCCTAGTAAATGGTACCCTAGGTACCCAGGGCATTGTGACCAGAGAAGACCCCTAAGGGCTGCAGCACTTATTGTGCTACCCTTTGGGCCCCTGTACCCTGACACACACACACTGCCTTTGGAGGCGGTGTGTCATGGTGCAGAACTAAACAAAGTCGACATGGCACACATCCCTGTGTGCCATGCCCACAAACCCACTGCCCTAGCATATATCAGTCACCCCTCTAGCCTGGTGCCCTATGCCAGTGGTGTGGGCGCAGGTGCATGAGCCCTGTGCCCCTACAGTACCCAGGGCCATTTCTGGGCATTTTAAGTGCAGTGATGCCATTAAGAGTATATGGTGCTGGGAGGTTGTCATTACGAACTCCACAGCACCATAATGGCTACACTGAAGGCTGGCAAGTTTGATATCAAACTTCTCGGCACATTAACCCATACTGATGCCAGTGTGGGATTTAATGTAAAATGCACCACAGAGGGCATCTTAGAGATGCCCCCTGAAACCTAACCTACAATCCACGTCTTGTCTGAGAGGCTGCCACACAGCAGACATGTTGCTGGACCCCTGGATGGAGAGCCCCCGCTTTCCTGGGCCTGCAACAATGCACATCCTGGGACGAGGTGCCAAGTCTCCTCCCCCAGGATGGGCAGGGGAAGCTTCAAAGGCATTCCGCCTTTGTGAGCTTCTCCAGGCCACTTGTTGTACTCAGCAACCGGCCCCCACCAGTTCTGCCCCCCACTCTGGCGGGAAACCCTACGTCAGAAGGGGGGGGGGGGTGCCAGCCTGTGCCAACTCCACCCCTCAGGTGGGAGAAGCGAGGTGAAGCACGACCCCGGGCTCTGGCCATCTTGAAGATGGGGAGCACTGCCCAATCACAGCTAGGTTCCTGCCCCCTCCCACAGGAGAGGAGCAGGCTAGGGGGTGTACCCACCCCAGGACAGGGACCCATTGGTCCCTGCCCTTGCCCTACCTGTAACTCCCATAAACTTAGTATTTAGGGGCACCCTGAACCTTCCTTCCTTAGATCCAGATTCCGAAACAAGAAAGAAGAACAAGGAACAAGACCACCTGCCGTGCAGCTGCTAAAAAGAGGAAGACCCCAACTGATTTGGCCCCAGCCCTACCGGCTTGTCGACCCTCGAACCTGCTCCTGCTAAACCCCGGCGTCTCAAGTGGTCAGCAACCTCCAAAACCCCGGAGGACCTGCCTGCCTTGTGACGAACTACCTGGGTCTCCCACGAGCAGTGGTACTGCTCAAAGCAAGTAACAAGTCCTGGCATCAGCCCGGAAAAGCAAACCGTGCACACTCTGCACCCGCCATGCCTGTGCTGGAGTGAATAAAGACCCAGAGGATGTCCCCCCCCCCCCCCGGCGATTCTGACATGGAATCCAGTGCCCAAGGACCCTCCTCGACGACGCCTGCAGCTTCAGGACAAGGGACCCCTCCAACCGTGACCAGCAGGGGTAAGATTTCCCGACCTCAAAAGACACCCCTGCACCCGGCGCCCCACGGCCCCCTGTGGCCAACTCCTGGGAGCCTACCTATCCTCCAAGATCCCAACTTACCCCTCGAAGTGTTGGTCGCTCCAGAAGATCCTCCGCCCCCGAGCCTGCAGCCTTTGTTCCCTTTTCAAGGTCGTCATTGAACAACATTGAGCGCCCGACGGCTCAAAAGCACCCTGCACCCAGCCGCCCGAGTGCCTCTGGTAGTGCAACCTTTGTCCTATACTACTTCCCCATTTGCCCTGAACAAGTGACCAGGAGCCCAGTTCCCACAACCGCGTGGCCTGCTAGCCAGCGGCCACCAACCGAAGGCTCCCTGCCTCTCATTGGATAACATTGGGTCTAACTACCTCTGCACCCGGCTGCCCCTGTGCCGCTGAGGGTGTACCAACTGTACCTACATGACCCTGGGGACCCCCTGAGTCTATGCCCAGAACCTTAACTCTGCCAGTCAAGTACTTACCTAAAAGCTGATGACTCACTTTTCTTCCATAGGCTAACATTGACTGGTTTCACTTGAAATTTCTTCTAAGTGTGAAGTTTTGAAACTTTAAAACATTCATCTAAAATCAGCCAAATAACGAATTCCGAAGTACTCACCTGTGATCAGGAGAGAGGCCAGTACTGTACCTTTTAGCCAAGTACTGAACCGCAAAAGTAATCATAACCGTGTTTACTAGTAGTCTAAGTTCCTTCCATAGGATAACATTGCTAGTTTTTCACTGAAAAGTTTCGAAGTGTCAACTTTTAAAATACCTTTATATTCTTTAAAAATCACTGCAATAAACAAACCGTTTTCACTAAACTGTTTTCAGCCTAGGCCCCAGGACTGAATCTAGGATCCAGTCCTGGAACTACAAAAGTAATCTATAAAGTAATCAGCTGCATTTATGTAGAAAAATCCCATTGAGCTCAATGTTAAATTGTGTTTAGAATTGTGTTGCCTACTGCAACCACTGTACCTATTGTGCTTACAAAGTTAATTGCATTTCTGCAAAGTAACTACCTGAGATTACTCATATTGAGAAAAGTATATTTTGATACCTGTTGGTTCTAAATATAAAACTATCTTTTGATATAAAAAAATATTGGCCTGGAGTTCAGCTCTTGAGTGTGTGAAACCTTTTGCTGACTGAGTGTTTACAGCAAATGCTTTACACTGTCCTCTGGTACTGCCTTACTGCTCGGCCAAGCTACCACTTTAGAGAGTAAGGTCACACCTGACTTTAATCTCTATTATACCTCTGGCGATTGTGGACTCTATACACACACTGTACCTTACTTTGGTCCAGTATATATAGAGCCACTTTCTCACAGTATCCAAATATTTGATCTGTAATAGCTGCATAATTCATTGTTGGGTGCAGAATAAATATAAACCCATATGTAGTATTACCCCGCCTATTGAGGGTTAATTTAGAAAGGGATATGTACATGTGTACACAAGGCTAGCCCATGTATTTATGGGTGTGTGATAAAACCGCATTTGTCTGACTCAGAATACATGGGTGATGTGTTGTTTGGTATAAGAGGGTTAATCTTGGGGAGAGGATGTAGCCTTACGGCCAGAGCAGTCGACCTCAAAGCTCGGGAACCAGGTTCCAGTCTCGTCAACGACGCTTCACATCCTGTGATTCTTGGCAAATCACTTAATCTCCCTGTGCCTAACAAAAAATGAATGTGTCCTTCTGTAACGAAACTGGTGCTCATGTAAAGCACTCCGATAGCCGATGTCTCGGGTCCAATTAGCACTATATAAAATATACATATATATATATTTTTTATTCTACCAAAGTAACATACCATTGCAACATTTGATTTTGTATTGGCTCACTAGGTAACGCTGCAATTGTGCGGGTATTTGTACTTTGTAGTACGATGTTCTGTTATTGTATTCACTCCCTTTCAGGACAGCCAAAGAGACTAAGGATCATAAAATGGCCTACATGTCAAACACAAAGGCCCTATAAATCTGGTGCTCATCTCCAGGAAGCACATTCCTTAGCTGCCCTCTAAGCAGACACAGGAAGGAAGGCAGGTTTATGTATATGGCACGTTGCAAATGCTATGCAGCAAAAATAGTTAGCATAATTTGTTTATAAATTTGTTGTGGCTCATTGAAGCAGGTGCCTGTGTGCATGTATCTTTAGATTTATGCAACCTTTGGTTATTTATTGCATATTCAAAATGATTGTCAGGCGATCATGTTACCCAGTAACTCCGCTAACTGTTGCACTACCACAGGTCTGTGTTTTTTAGGCACATGTATAGGATAGTTGTGAATTGTTGCTCTGTAAAAGCTAAATGCCCCTGCATTAAATTATTTTATCGGGCAGCTGTAGTAACTTGAATTGTTGCAATTTTTATCCATGCTAGTGCGCTTTTTAGACACATCCGTTGTGTTATTGTGAATGCTATATGTTCAATAGCATAGCCTTGGGACCTGCCAACGAAACCACTTCTGTGCTTGAAGAACAGCTCCTCTTTTTTCGATTTTGCAGAGCAAAGGATGAAAAAGGGTGTCTGAACCAAAACTTTCCCACTGAAAGTATGAACTCAACTGCCACAGAAATAAATATGGGAAAAATTGAGCTTAAAGACAAATTCTGCCTGTGAGAGTTTCTGATTAGAGTAGAAAATGTAAACTGTTGTGTAAAACGTTAAATTGTTTTACTTGGAGACTTCTGTGAATTAAATAGGCATATGTGCAGCGCAATTTGTTCAGGAATGTTGTTCAAAGAGCATAAAAATTAAAGTTAGGCATTCATGCTAGGTAAGGGGTGCTCTGGTTTCTCCGTTCAAGGCATGGCAGTTTTTCTTCATGCAAGACTGAATACATGTACGGACGGTTTAATCTTCCCACTCCTCTCTTCAAATATAAAGAAATAAAAACAAATGAAGCAGATGCACTTTATCAAGTGCATTCTTAACACTTAGAGTTTCTAATTAAACACATTTATTTATATTAGAGAAGATTTAAAAAACAAATAAAAAATGGTGTACACAAACACCATGTTTTTTCTTCTTTCGGCCAGAAAAGTATTAATGGATCTTGCGTGAAGCAGAGATAGTCTGTGCTTATGAAAGAGAACCAGGGTTCTATTCTCCACTTGACCAAATCATGTGTGACACTGGACAAATGATTTTATTTCTGTGCCCAACACTGTCAATATAAAGGTAATACCAGGCCTGGAAAAATTTACCCGCCCACTTGCTATGGAGAGTCAGGTCGTGTACTGTTCATTCAGAAAGAGAATTAACAATTAAAAACCCTTTAAATCTAGTTCAAGGATTGAGATCAAATGTCAGTTTGTATTCTATCTAATTGCTGCTTATCTTATTCTGGAAAATGGTGTTTACTTGTCTTTCTCTTATTACAGTTAGAGTTGTTTCTAACAGAATTTAATAGCACAAATATTTCAAAATATATCAGGAATTATGAAAGCCCTTTTTGTTGTAATTCAGAAGTGTGATGCAAACAATGATTTGAATAGGAGTAAAAACAAATCAGAACGCTTTACCTGTGATGAGCAAATGACATTTGCAGAAACTCCATTTCTAAACATTGTTTGTACACTATATTGTAGTATCAGTAAAACTGCAAGTCTGTGGGAGAAGTTGTAGACATTTCAATTGATAATCTGCGAATTGCAATTGAGTGTGCCACCACTTCATTCTTTAGGCATGTATTTATTAAGAGGGATTGTTGTTAAACATGATTTGAGAAACATTCCTGCCCCGGTTATGATGACAATACTGTAATAACTAAGAGGCAAATCAGCGGTCATGGGAATCCTATAGGTGAATAGATTGGTAATATATATGGAGAAAATGTTTAGTCTATTAAATCCAAGCAAAAGTTTTTTTGTAAATCAGACCAGCTGAACTTGCCAGTTTGAAGGTGCTCATATGTGATAAAGAAGGAATTGGTGGCACATAATTGAAACCAGTTTATGGGTCAAGAGCATTATAATTAAGTCAAGTAGATTTTTTAATTTACTAGACCAGCAGGACTAGTAATATTTTTATCGGTCTGAATAAGGTTATGCAACTGTGCAGTGTGTGACCCTGTAATGTTCCAGTTACCTACTGTCATCTATACCCACACAATAACTTTTTATCCTGGGATCTGCTAGCTGGTCTCAAAAGTCTCCGCAAAACAACGGTTCCATCAATAGCACTTCAAGTTTCAGGTGTTGCCCTACAGTAATCTGTGTAGTTCCTTGGAGGAAGGTCTGCATTTTATCAAATCACCAGGCACTCCCACAACCCCTCAGACAAAGGACGAAATTAAAAAAAAATCATCAACTTACTGATATAGCGTCTCAAGACATTTTCAATCTGTTTTTGTTGGAATCGCCCTTTAATTACAAGCTGGTTGTTACCATCTATTGAGCCACTAATAAAGAAAAAAAAGGCAAGAGTCAATTAAGATTACTTCACTTCAAATGAAATCTAGGTGCACAACTGCCAAACGCATTGTAACATGTGACTCCGATAGTTAACAGTATATTTTACACATGTTCCTATAAGGTCATCCTCTTATCACAAGGTTATGAACTGTCCCTAGGTATAGAACAAAAAAAATAGAAACACACGATTACAAGGCTGCTAGAAGGCATACATTATTTGTAGGTTCTGTGCATCCTCTAAAATACAGCTGGCTCCATATACGGAGATAAAGGCCCAAAGGACAGCTGCCAGAGGCAGAGATTAAAATCTATTTATTGGCAGAATGTGAAGAGCAAATAACATGGATGGGTTTTTATTGACAAGTGACGTGTTTAGTTTATAATGAGGATTTCCAGTCCGGAAAGGGGCAATAGTTAACCATGATAATCTATGAAAGAGCTAGTGCTGGAAAAGTCTCAACATATTAAAATGAAAGCCTAATGGACAGAGTGATTTAGCCGTCTTCAATAAGAGTGTTCTGCAGAGGAGTCGTAATTTATCTTTTATTGTTCTGTTTCGAAAATTGTTACTGAATATCGTATTACTCTCTTGTTGGAAAGTCCTTCACCCTCCCCCTCATTTAAGTGCCATATTCCATCTGTTAAGAATGTGATGTAAGGGGGGGGAGAGGGAGTGTAGGGTGTTGAAGCAACATGGTCAACAGCACGCGCCTCCGAAGACCTGCCCAAGAGCCCCGCACTAATCCCACTTAATCCAGGCTTTAAAGGCATAATTTGGCACAGGACTCACTGGAAAGCACCGGGGGCTTGACTATGAAACCCCTCCCCCGGAGGATTCCAGGTGTCAGACGGTGTTCCCACAACTTGATCCTGGGGACTAACTGCGAGAGGTGATTGCTGGCAGGCCTGCCACGGGGATTAGCATCTCCATGCGCCTGTCTCAGTGAGGAGAGGTGATTGAATGGACCGTGTGCTAGGCGCAGCACCTGAAAGCAGTTCCTGCTGGGACATAAACTGTTTTACAGCCATGGGGATTCGAAGCAGCAGCGGGCACCATTAGGCTGTCAGAGAAGAGTGGAATCCGGCATGCCTGTCCCTTGGGTGAAGAGAGCTGCAAGAAGGGGGGACCGCGAGTTAATGCTGAGGCCCTAGAGGTATGACTGCTGAACTGAGACCCTGCGGGGTCCCGGATGATTGGGTGCATGGTTGCTGGCTGCCTCCTGTCAGAGGACTGAGCACCGGCAGTGGAAGACGCAGCCCTATTCAGGGGCCAACACCACAGAAAGAAATGCTCGAGACCTTTTCGGGCCTTTAGCGGAGATCTGCAGTAGGTGGGCTGTGCGTTACCCACCCGCCTGAACACAATGGTTGGAGTGGTCGTATCTGCAAGGGGCTATAGCACATCTGTGGAGGAAATGGGCAGCTGCGAATTATAAATGAAAACACAATCAGCAAAAGGTCATTTGCTCCCCTTATGGATTCTGGGTCCACTTGCAGGCTGGGAGGACATTGATCGCAGGGGTCCCACTGGGCTGCAATCCCCTGTGGTACCCGCTTGCATTGTTTAGGGACACTGGTTGATACTTACGGACAGTTCTCCCTAGCGGAGTGGGACACAATTGGCTTTGCATCCCACAGGCCACGGCTAACCTTAAGGGGAAGAGCTAAAACTCAAGACCGGCAACATGGCAACACAATTGACCTCTATAAGACGGCCCAGAGTAGCACTCCCAGACATATATGTGGGGAACCACCCTGGGACCCCAGCCTTGTGGTGGAAACGGCGGAGCCCAACTTGGGCAGAGTTGATGGCAGCCATTCAAGGGGGGTGCTAGAGGGTAACAAACTGTCGATTGAGGTCACCCCTCCAGACAGATTTGCTCAAAGTCTCTGAAAAAGTGCATGCAGCAGAGGAGACCATTGGCACCCTCAAGATGGAAGTGGCCTACCTCAAGAAACAAATGGCAAGGGTTGTTGCCAAGACAGGGGCATAGGAGAGGTGGGGGAAAATGCAGAGGGACACTGCTGACTTAATAATGTCCGGCTTCTGGGTTTCCCAGAGCAAGCAGCGGGGAGACAAATTGAGCACTTTATACAACAAGTGCAAGATGTGCTTGAACCTAGGGGCTTGTCCAACGTCTATCATACAGGCACATAGGGCACTGGTCCCCCGCGCCACTGCCTAGAGCGCCCCCCTGCCACCACCTAGAGCACCCCCCGGACGATTACAGCCTGAGTGAGACGGATATCGCACAATTTGAAAATCGTAAGAGCTCCATTTACCCAGATCACATCCAGGGCAGTCAGGGGGACAGGAAGTACATCTTGGAAATTAATAAACATTTGCAGGGCATGGCCCTGAAATATATGCTCCTATTTCCAGCTAGGCTGTGGGTGATCTCAGACAAACTTCTTTGACTGCTCTGAGGATGTGTGGAGGGGGCTACGGATGTGGAACAAGGTACCACGTGACATGGTGGGCTCCTGGAGGAGTAGACTATTGATGGGGCACCCCTCGCCGTTATTGGAAAGCAGCAGGAACTAATCAGAGGCCCGGCAGATGCGTAGCAGGGGCAGGCTGCACCCAGATTGGTGATCACGGATGATGCTACCATGACTCTGGACTACACTGACACTGGGGTCTGAGACGGAGAGTGTCTGTCGTAGTCAGAGAACCCAGGGGCATGTGTGCTTGAACAGTGATGTTGTGCATTGAAGAGGTACAAGAGGGGCTAATTGATTACTACACCCTCAGTGAACGTGGGGGACCTTTCTGAGGGGGTCCTGTAGGCTGGCCCAGAGTCTACCATGATGGGGCCTTGGATCGCCTTGTGCTCGCCTCGGTTTTGGGGCAGAAGGTATACTGTGAAAGGGACTTAACACTGGATCTGTTGATAGCAGATTTGGAAGAGGTAACTGTAGGAAAGTGTCCTTTTGAAATTGTCACCTTCACCTTTTGCCTTGTATCTGATGCAATTATGACAGAAGGGTACTGGGTTCCTAGTATCCCGGTCCCAGTGGCCGATTTCTTTGCCTAAAACTGTGCAATTGTTCCCCAATTGGCAAGACCTTTAGCACCCCTGTAAGTCCCTAGTAAGTTGTAGCCCTGATATCTAAAGCATGGGCACTAAAGAGGGTTTCTAAGGGCTGCATGTATTGTGCCACCCTAAGAGAGCCCCTCACCACACTCATGCAGACTGCCATTGCAGGCTGTGTGAAATGGTGCAGACTAAATTGAAAACATGGCACATCCTGTGAGCAATGCCTGCAGACATTGCATGCAATATATGCAAGTCAACCCTACAGCAGGCCTTACAGCCCTAAGGCAGGGTGCACTATTGTATTGCAATCGCATTCATCTAACACTACCCCTGACAAGGCGTCAAACCGCTTTTTCGACAAGACGCATGATACTCTGGAACCCATAAAGAATTAGTGATGAATTAGTATAGTGAAATATGAAAGCAATTTGAGTGGTGGATATATTAGTTATTTGCGCTTGCTATCCCTGATGAGGTGTTGAAGCGCTTTTTTGGCGAGTAGTACACTACTCCGGAACACAAAGGCTTAGTGGTGAATTTAGTATAGAGAAATATGCAAATAATGTGAGTGGCGGACAGGTTATTCAGTTTTTTTGGATTGAAAAGGAATAATAGAGGGTTAGAAGAGGGATAGAAGCGGTAAGGGTCTAGAATCGTTTTTATAGTACATAACAGTAGGAGGGGGTTTGGCTTGAGTACAAGGGAAGTCGATGGGGAAGAGTCCGAGGTAAGGGTTTAGAAAGGCTTGTTTGGGAGACCTGAATAGTAAAAGGTATGAGATGATGCAAGGAGGGGTAGAGGAGGAAAGAGCTTAGAAAGGGTTATGGGGGGGGGGTCAATGGTATTGGGATGAATGAGGGTAGAGAATATATTGAGAGCAGTATAGGGTGAGAAATAGGGTAGTGCACTCAATACACTGAATTAGAAGAAATGTAATAAATATAGATACACAAGTACATGGAAGGTATATATGCATAAGGAAGGTAGTAAATGTAGATTTAATAAGCATTTGATAAACTCAACCTTTCAAATGTTGTACTTTAAATTAATTTGTTATTTTATTTGTTGTAATTAAACAGTGAAGCAATTGTAAATAGTTATGATAAATCTAGGAAGGTGGCTCTGTATATACTATACCAAAGTGAGGTTTAGTGTGTACAGAGTCCACTGGAACCCCAAAGATGGTAGAGGCAAAGTTAGATAGAACCTTACTCTCTATTTGTGGTAGTGTGGTTGAGCAGTAAGGCCGTATCAGAGGACAGTGTTAAGCATTTGTTGTACACACCCAGTCAGCAAATTAATTCACACTCAAAGACTTAACTTCAGACCAATTGTTTTTGTATAAAAATATTCTTTTATTTATTTTCTAGAACAAAGCAAGCCTGGCACAGGTAAGCAATAAATACTTTACAGTAGTAATGCGGTTTGCAAATCGAATTGCAATTGTAAATATACTTTGATTTGACTTAGTTTTGTTTCAGAGAAATGCAATGATTTGTAAATACAGTACGTAGACTTGAATGAGATTTATAGTAAAATACCGGGGAAGTTACTTTTTGGATTACTTTTTCTTACTCAGAGTAGTAAGACTGGATACTACTCTGGGACAATACCTGCAAACAGGTAAGTAGGAAAATGCTACTTACCAGTATGCATCTGTTCTTGGCATGTAGAGCTGCAGATTAACACACTAGGCATAGATCGCCATCTGGTGTTGGGCCTGGATGTTTGCAGTTTGTTATTGTCTTGGAAAATTCTTTGGAAGTCACAAGATAGGTGACTCCTCCTTTGGACAATAGAGCGCATGGGCATCGCCTTCATCTTCAGATTGTTTTTTCGCCAAGAAGGGAAATGATGGAGTTTTGTGAGAACAGAAAGATGTCCATGCATGTTGTATCTAAATAAAATAATACGGGAACAGATAAAGGTTGCGGGGGAGGTGGGTGGGCGTGTGTGAATCTGCAGCTCTACATACCAAGAACAGATGCATACTGGTAGGTAGCATTTTCCGTTCGAGGCATATGCGCTGCAGATCACAAACTATGCATAGATTGGATAGCAGTACTGTCCCTTTAGTGGCAACCACCAGAATCTGTTGCAGTAGTTTGAAATAGTCTTTTGAGTACAGCTTGGCCAACACTAGCTTGTTTTGCTTGCACATCTACACAATAGTGTTTTGTGAATGTGTGCGGTGTAGACCATGTAGCTGCTTTGCAGATATGATCTAAGGGAATGTTTCCTAAAAATACCATGGAAGCCCCTATTTTGCGAGTTAAAAGAGCTTTAGGGGGAATAGAAAGTGTACATTTTGCTTTGTGATAGCAAGTTTGTATACATTTGACAATCCACCTTGCAATTCCAGACTTTGATATGGGATTGCCTTTATGTGGTGGAGAAAAGGAAACAAAAAGCTGTTTTGTTTTACGAAAAGGTTTTGTTCTCTCAATATAGTAAAGAACTGCTATTTTTACGTATAAAGTATGAAGAGCTCTTTCTGCCACGGTTTGTGGTTGCGAGAAGATAGGCAATTCTACAGATTGGTTGAGATGGAAAGGAGTAATATACCTTTGGAAGGAATTTAGGGTTTGTTCTGAGAACCATTTTGTTATGATGGAGTTGTAAAAATGGTTCTTGAATGGTTAATGCCTGTAGCTCACTGACTCTTCTGAGAGATGTGGTAGCTGCAAGGAAAGCAACTTTCTATGTAAGAAATTGCGGCTCACATTTATGCAGAGGTTCAAATGGAGGACCCATTAACCTAGTGAGGACGATGTTTAGATTCCATCCCGGAGAGGGTGGTACCCTGGAAGGAATTATTATTTTGGGGGCCCTCCATAAATGCTTTAATGGCAGGTAGGCTGCTATAGCAGAAGATGTAACCTGAATGATGTGTAAACTAGATTACATTTTTTAACATGTAGTAGGTAACATGAGGTTTTGCATAGACACATTTAGAGGATTGATTGTGTTATTAGTACAGTATATCACAAATCTTTTCCACTTTGCTGCATAGCAGGCTCTAGTGGTGGGCGTATAGCTTCTTTGATTATATTGATACAATCGGGTGGAAGATTTAGGTACCCGAACTCTAGGATTTCAGGAGCCAGATCGGTAGGTTGAGTTGTGCTGGATCTGGGTGTGTGATCTCTCCGTGGTTCTGGGTTAATAGTTGTGGGGAGACATGTAGTTTTGTGCTGAGGAACTACTGATAGTTCCAGCAAGGTTGTGTATGATGGTTGTCTGGCCCATACTGGATCAACCAGGATCAGTGTTAGTGACTGTTGTTGCAGCTTGCGTACCACTAGTGGAATGAGCGGGAGAGGCAGAAAGGTGTAGGCAAATCTGCCTAACCAATTCATCCATATCGCATTGCCATTGGACAATGGGTGTCAATATCTGGGGGCGAAGCTTGGGCATTTTGTGTTTAAATGTGTGGCGAAGAGATCTATGTCTGGATGCCCCCACATTTGGAAAAACGGTTGAAGGACTTGTGGATGAAGTTCCCACTCATGGATCTGTGGTGTTCGACGACTTAACAGATCTGCTATCTGATTCTGTATTCCTGGAAGATGTTGGGCTAAGAAGAATATGTTATGAGGAATTGCTTATCTCCATATTCTCTGAACTAGTTGAGAGCTGCAGAGAGTGCTTCCCCCCCTGTTTTTGTAGATAATACATTGCTGTTATATTGTCCGTCCGGACTAAAACAGCTTTGTTTGATACGTGTTTCTGAAATGCTTTAAATGCCAGAAATATTGCTAGTAGCTCCAAGTGATTGATGTGGAATAGCTTTTGTTGTGGTGTCCATATGCCCTGTATGGTGTGATGTAGTAGATGAGCTCCCCAGCTGGTGAGCGATGCGTCTGCTGTTAACACTATTTGTGGAACTGGGTCTATGAACAGTCACCCTTTGGAAAGGTTTTGGGGTTCCACCAGGGCAGAGTGATGTGTGTGGCTGTCCACCAACACCAGATCTGTTAGTTGACCTTGATTCTACTGATGTGCTAAGCATTCCTGCAAGGGGCGCATCTGGAGTCTTGCGTGAGGTACTATGAATATGTAAGAGGCCATCATCCCTATGAGTTGCATGAACACTCGAGCTGGTAGCGAGTGTTGTGGTTGGAACTTTGTTACAAGGGCTTGCATGCTTGCTTTCCTGGCTGGATTGGAATATGCAAGGCCTTTTGAGGTGTCTATTGTGGCGCCTAAATATTAATGGTTCTGGGATGGTTGGAGGTGAGACTTTGGGTGATTTATTGTAAACCCTAAGTGGTGCATGTGAGAAAGTGCCATTTTCTTGCATGGTATGCCCCCACTTTTTTGCTGATGTGCTTTGGCTGAGTGTGCCCGGGGCTCCTGCCAATCAGGTGCCCAAGGCCTGTGTTCCTTCCCCAAAGACTGCATTGAAGCTGAAACCCAATTGGCATCTCTGGCCACCTGTCAGCCCCAGTAAATGGTACCCTAGGTACCCAGGGCCTTGTTACCAGAGAAGATCCCCTAAGGGCTGTAGCACTTAGTGTGCCACCCTTATGGGCCCTGCACCCTGACACCCACACCCTGCCTTGGCAGACTGAGTGTCCTGGTGCAGACCTAAAGAAAGAGTCAACATGGCACATCCCTGTGCGCCATGCCCTCAAACCCACTGCCCTGGCATCCATCAGTCACCCCTCTAGCTGGGTGCCCTATGCCAGTGGTGTGGGCACAGGTGCATGAGCCCCGTGCCCATACAGTACCCAGGGCCATTCATGGGCACTGTAAGTGCAGTGATGCCATTAACAGTATATGGTGCTAGGAGGTTGTCATTACGAACTCCACAGCACCATAATGGCTACATTGAAGATTGACAAGTTTGATATTAAACTTCTCAGCACCTTAAACCCACACTGATGCCGGTGTGGGATTGAATAAAAAATGCACTACTGAGGGCATCTTAGAGATACCCCCTGAAACCTAACCTACAATCCACGTCATGTCTGAGAGGCTGCCTAGGCTGCCACACAGCAGACATGTTGCTGGACCCCTGGGTGGAGAGCCCCCGCTTTCCTGGGCCTGCAACAATGCACATCCTGGGTGAGGTGCTAGGCCTCCTCCCCCAAGATGGGCAGGGGGAAGCTTCAAAGGCATACCGCCTTTATGAGCTTCTCCAGAACCACTTGCTGTACTCTGCAACTGGCCCCCACCCGTTCTGACCCCCACTCTAGAGGGAAGACTGGCGGGAAACCCTACATGAGGAAAGGGGGTGTGCCAGCCTGTGTCAACTACACCCCTCAGGTGGGAGAGGCGAGGTGAAGCATGTAGGAGAGTAGGGTCTGCTTCCTATGGTCACCCCCACTTTGTACCCTGATTCACTAGTTTTTCAACTCTAGTGTGGCTGTGGGCCTGCTAATCAGACCCACAGCCCAGCTGCTCTCTCTCTAAATTCATACCATGTACTTTAGGTACATATCAAATTGGGTATTGGGTCACCTTTGTGAGCCCCTGTATAGTGTCCCATAGGTATCCAGGGCATAGGTGCATCCAAGGTCTACCAGGGGCTGCAGCATGTATTATGCCACCCCTGGCTGGCCATCTAAACTGACACAACTGGCTGATCACTCAGCTGGGGCAAGGTTGTGTAATCACCCCTTGCTTAGGTACAGTATTCCTATACCTACTACTATATATAGACACATATATACCTATAAGTCACTCCTATGGAAGGCCTTAACAATCCTGGTGGCAGAGTGCTTGGTTTTATGTGAGATGGGCTCTAGCATATGCTGAGCCTGTCTGCAGCTTTCGGAACCATGTCCTTATAGCTGTTCTATGATATAGCCATACCATATTCTCTTAAGTGCATTATAATCCTCGCGGTTAATGCCAACTTTAGTTTGGCTTTATCAAAACATGTCGTGTAAGGTGTCATACGCTTTGGAATACTACCCCCACCCGCCAGTTCTGGCGGCGGGGGTAGCATTCCACCTTTCTAGAGGGAAACTCTGGACCTTCGACATTCTACTACAACTAGAAGACTGAAGAATCTCCCTTGTGGTCAAGGAGTGACTACCCTGTGCAAACAGGCACCACCAGTAACTTGCCGGTTTGCTTTGTCGAAGCTCCCGCCGGAACCCGAAGACTTAGCGACACAGCCTCTGGACTTCCAGACTTCTCTGACTCCGACCCACATACACAGCAAAGCTGAGACCCATGGCGGACACGAGAGACATGGGACAGGACACCCCGCAGTACCTGCTTTTTGCTAACTGAGCAGCTTCTGAGGCGTCCTCAAAGTTGTGCATTGGGGTTTGAGAAGCACCAACCCCGAGCAGTAAGTGCACCGAAGCTCAGCCCTCCACGAGTGCCGCGTGGGGCCTGTGCCTGCATTTCTCCTCGACGCGTCTTCACGGTTGCTAGCCCGTTGGCTAGTGGCCCTCCTGAAGACATCCTTTTGAATCAACACCGCTTGCCTGGTTGCTCTGGGCTTGCTCCTGCTTTCCTGCAACTGGGAAGCTCCCCAGACCTTGTTGGTCTGAACAGAAGCCGATCTTCCCTTCCTGCGTGGGTTGCCTTTGCAAAGGCTGGTTGACTCCGATCTGGAAGCCTACACCGCCAACAGTGAGATCCTTCGTGGGACAGTCCGTATCCAGCTCCTGGTCGTCGTCGACGCCTGCTGGTCCACGAGGCTGCAGAGTCAAGCTTCACCTCATCACCTGATTGCATTTCGACATCGCCTGGTTCCTTCCTGGTCACTGGCTAGTGACCCAGACTCTGTCCCCTCTGCTTTCAGGTTCTTCACTTCTCCGATCCACCCTTGGATCCACCCGGACATCTTCCTCCTGGTCGCCTGCAGCATCTTCTTGCAGCTCTCCATAGGATTCAACGACGAAACCCGACACAAAAGAACACCTATGCACTCGGCTTCCCTGGGTGAGGTAACTTGAATATTCCGGTGCTCCCGTGGGTAACAACTATCCAAGTGTCCTAGTTTAACTGGGTTTTCCCGTAGTCCACCAGGAAGTGTCCGAAATCAATTACTTTGTAAAATTACGTTCCCATTGAAAGTCTATAGTAACCCGCGTGTGTGTTTAGACACTACACACGCATTCTGTGGGTCTCCTACTTCCAGTCCTTAGGTTGATCAGTGTAGCCCCAGCGATTTCCTAGGCCTATTCACCTGTTCTGAAGTGGCTCTTATACCACTTCTTTAGTATATGGTTCATGAGGCCCCTAGGGCAGAATTGTATTTGTGCAACTTATAGTATGCTTATTGAGTAACTTGTGCTGTATCACGAACTCTGACCTCATAAAGAGTGCAGAGGGGTTGTGTTAGTAATAAATACATATTTGATATATACCTTGTGTGGTGTCCTTTCATTTGGTATTCAAGGGATTGTTATTGGTAAAACAGCTGGCTTCGCATGCCCTCTTGAGTTTAGCCTAAGACTGCTCTGTCCATGCTACCACTAGGATAGCTGTTTTATAAGGTTGACTTTACAACCATCACCATATGGGTTGTTTGGACTGGTGCAAGGTGCTCACTAGAATAGTGATCATATACCAGGCCAACTTCTCACAAAGCAAAACTCCGGGCTCCGGCCATCTTGAAGATGGGGAGCCCTGCCGAATTAGAGATAGGCTCCTGCCCCCCTCCCACAGGAGGAGCATGATAGGGGGTGTACTCCCCCCAGGACAGGGACCTATTGGTCCCTGCCCTTCCCCTACCTGTAACACCCCTAAATGTAGTATTTAGGGGCACCCTGAACCTTCCTTCCTCAGATTCCGATTTCGAAACAAGAAATAAGAGCAAGAAGACCTGCCGTGCAACTGCTAACAAGAGGACAACACCAACTGACTTGGCCCCAGCCCTACAGGCCTGATATCCTTGAACCTGCTCCTGCTAAAGCCCAGCATCTCCTGCGGATAGCAACTGTGAGAACCCCGGAGGACCTGCCTGCCTTGAACCTCTTAGAGATCGGTACTCCCACGAGCAGTGGCTCTGCTCAAACAGCAATACTCCTGGTGCCAGCCAGGAACTGCGAACCAAGCCCACTCTGCACCCGCCGAGCCCGGCCTGTGCCCCAGTGGACAAACACCCTGAGGACATTCCCCCGGCGATTCTGACCTGGAATTCAGTGCCCAAGGACCCTCCTCGACGACCCAGATGACACCTGCAGGCTCAGAGCCAGAGACCCCTCCTACCGCGACCAGCAGAGCGTAAGATTTCCCGATGTCCAAAGACACCCCTGCACCCGGCGCCCCCCGGCCTCCTGTGCCCAACTCCGGGGTGCATACCTACCCTCCAAGATCCCAACTTACCCCTCTAAGTGTTGGTCGCTCCAAAAGATCCACCGTTCCCAGGCCTGCAGCCTTTGTTCCCTTTTCAAGATCTCCATTGAATAACATTGAGCGCCATACGGCTCAAAAGCACCCAGCCACCCGAGTGCCTCTGGCAGTGCAACCTGTGTCCTATCCTATCTCATTTGCCCTGATCAAGTGACCAGGAGCCGAGGAGCCCAGCTTCCCACAGCCGCGTGGCCTGCTAGCCAGCAGCCACCAACCGAAGTCCCCCTGCCTCTCATTGGATAACATTGGGCCTAACTACCTCTGCACCCGGCTGCCCCTGTGGCGCAGAGGGTGTACCAACTGTACCTACCTGACCCTGGGAGACCCGTGAGTCTATGCCCAGAACCTTAACTCTGCCAGTCGAGTACTTATCCAAAAGCCGATAACCCACTTTCTCCCTTCATTGACTGGTTTCACTCAGAAATTCGGTTTCACTTGGAAATTCTTCTAAGTGTGGAGTTTTGGAACTTTAAAATATTCACCTAAAATCAGCCAAACAACAAATTCCTATTTACTCACCTGTGATCAGGAGAGACCTCAGTTCTGCACCTTCTAGCCCAGCACAAACCCTGAAAAATAATTTTAACCGTACTTACCAGTAACCTGGATTTTCTTCCATAGGAAACCATTGACTGTTTTTCTGTGAAATTTCTTTTGTCGCATTTTGCAAACTACAAATTTTCTTTAAAAATCATACCAACTACCAAAACGTGATTACTTGCCTGTTTTAGATAAAGGACCCAGTGCTGAACCTTGGAGTCCAGTACTGGATTACAAAAGTAACGAGAACACACTTTACCTGCAACTTGAATTACCTTCCATAGGATAACATTGGTAATTTCAGCTGAAAACGTTTCAAAGTGTCAACTTTTAAAAAACAATTCCATTCTTTAAAAATCACTACTGTAACCAAAACGCTTTTACTTAACTGTTTACAACTCTTGTCCCGGGACAGAATCTAGGATCCAGTCCTGTGGTTAGAAAAGTAATCCATAAAGTAATCAATTGCATCTATCTAGAAAAACCCATTGGGCTCAATGTTAAATTGAGTTTGAAATTGTGTTGCCTATTGCAACCACTGTAGCTATTGTACTTACACAATCTATTGCCTATTTGCAAAGTAATTACCTAAAGTCACTCATATTGAGAAAAGTACATTTTTGATACCTGTTGGTTCTAAAATAAAACTATATCTTTTCATATAAAACAATTTGCCTAGAGTTCAGTTCTTGAGTGTGTGAGACCATTTGCTGACTGAGTGTGTACAACGAATGATGTACAATGTCCTCTGATACTGCTTTACTGCTCAACCAAGCTACCACTTTAGAGAGTAAGGTTATGTCTAACCTTAACCTCTGGAGACTCTATACACACTGTACCGTACTTTGGTCCAGTATATATAGAGCCACTTTCTTACAGTGCATTAGTTGAATTGCAGTGTGTGTATGATGTACACACAGAGTATGTGACTTGGCTTTTATGAGCCAACCGTCCAAGTATGGGAAGACCTAAATGTATTGTCTTCTTAAATGGGCTGCTACCACTGCTAGACATTTTGTGAATACTCTGGGTGCTGTGGTAACTCCGAATGGGAGAACTTTGAATTGATAGTGCTTCCCGTCCACTACAAACCGAAGATATTTCCTGTGAGTAGGGTGAATGGGAATGTGGAAGTAGGCGTCCTTGAGATCTAAAGTGGCAAGGAAATCTCCTTGTTTGAGTAGGGGAAGGATTTGTTGAAGAGTGACCATGCAGAAATGGTCTGATTGTATGTATAGGTTTAATAGTCTGAGGTCTAAGATGGGCCTCAGGGTTCCATCCTTTTTTGGAACCACAAAGTACAGGGAGTAGACTCCGGTGTTTTGATGCTGAAGGAGACCTGGCTGTATTGCATGTTTGTGCAGTAGGGAAAGCACCTCTTGTTTTAGAAGCTTTAAATGTTCTGTTGACATTGGACGCTGTTTGGGTGGTATATTGGGGGTGGGGGTGGCAGTGAGTTCCAGGCAATAACCAGATTGGATAATTTGTCTCACCCACCCGTCTGTGGTGATATTGTTCCAGACAGGTAGGAACTGGGTTAATAGTCTCCCGACTGGAGTAGAATGGTCTGGGGGGAGCGACGGGAAGTCATTGTTTCAAGGTGGTGCGGTACGAGTATTGGTAGTTTTACCCTTACCTTTGCGGTTAGTGCCCCTGTAGCCTCCTCTGTAATAACCTCTGGTAGAGGAGGTTTGTGTGGGACTTCTATATGAAGTGGAGGTGTTATCTGTGTTGAAGTCTCTAGAGGCACCCCTATAAGAGGAGCGACAAAAGGAACCTCTGGGAGCTTGTGATTGCAAGGCTCCCATTGATTTCGTGGTGTCAGTGTCTTTTTTCATCTTCTCTAAAGATAAATCCACCGCAGGCCCAAAAAAGTGTTCTTCGTCAAAGGGATGGTTCAGTATGGTAGTCTGAACCTCTGGTTTAAACCCGGATATCCTTAGCCAGGCATGTCTGCGTAAAAGGGCACTGGTATTTATGGCTCAGGAGGCTGTATCTGCGGTATCTAGAGCACAGCGAATGGAGGTATTAGTTCTTAATTTACTTTCCTGTATATGATCATGGGCTTTTGTCTCATTCATCTGGACGGTGTTGTAGTAGGGTCTCTAGCTCGTCATAGTGCACCCTATTGTATCTGGCTAGTAAAGCCTGTATGTTGTCAATCCTCCATATGTTGGCCTCTTGTGATGCTGTTCTTTTGGCAGATGCGTCCAATAGTTTTAACTCTTTTTCAGGTGGTGGATCATCACCTGATGTTTGAGAGTTGGCCTTTTCCTGGCATTAGAAACAACTAAGGAATCTAGAGGAAGCTGTCCCTTACTGTATGTAGGGTCAGTTGGGGAAGACTTTTACTTTTTCTCTATTCTAGGGTTAAGGACCAGCTCTAACTGGGTCTTTAAAAGACTTCAGGAGCGTGTTTAATTACCCCTTTTAGCATTGGTAGATTAGAGGTGGACCTTTGGGAAGTTGTAAAAGTGTCCATGAAGAAGTCTTCCTCTATGGGGTTTGTATGTAAGTTTACCCAGTGGTATTGTGCAGCCCTGTGTACTAGCTGAGTGAAACCTATAGTGTCCTCTGGAGGGGATGGTCTAGATGGATAGACATCATCCTTTGGTACATCAGGAACATCTGGTGTGCCATAATTTTCCCATGGATCTTTTGGGATGTAATGAATAGGCTCTTCTAGAGGTTCATTTTCGCCTTCATTATCTCCATCACCAGTGGTATCATCAGTATCTGGAGGTGGAGGAGATTGTATTGTCTTGGAGATGGAACAGGAGAAATGTATTGTGGAGAAGGTGGAGAAGAGATCCTTAAAGGAGAGGTGGCAATGACTCTTTTGAAGGTTTGTCTATTTTCCTTTTGTTGGAAGGACTAATCCTAAATTGACCTGTTTGCGGGTCTATTACCAGAGTTTTTTGTGTAGGATCGGGTTCAAAAAGTTGTTCCTCGGAAGCGTGGTGTTTCGTGCGGATTTTTTTTCAGTTTCAGATGGTTATGTGGTACAGTCTTTGAAGTAGTTTTATGCTCCTTTGTTTTGACCTGAGGAGTTTTTGTGGGTTCCGAAGGTTTGGTTGGTGTCTTTGGAACCGGTTGCTTGGTTGGCTCCAATGATTTTTTCGGATCCGAGGTGCCAGGTGTTTTTGGAACCGGTTGTTTTTTCGGTTCCAATATGTGTTTCGGAACCAGTGGTTTCTTTGGTTCCGAGGATATTTCAGATCCGAAGTTTGTGTGTCTCTTGGTTTCATTGCCGAATGCGCTGGTGTGGAACCGGGCTTCGGCGCGAAGGAAGACAATGGTTTGTCTTTTGCTTTCTCTTTGTTTGGTGCCGACGGAAGGCTGACTCGGTCCACAGTGGCCTGAAGGCTTAATTGTGGACTTTTGCCGAGCCCGATGGCGAGGCGTGGGAAGTTAAGTCACGGTGTGCACCTGGGCCCGAAGGTGAAGGTGTTATCAAAGCCTGTAGATGGGTATGCCAGTACTTCCGACCCGTTGCCCCAGGGCGATGTCTTCGATGTTTGAGTGCTCTGCGTCGGAGCTGCTGTAGGTGCCTTCTTCCAACTGCTCCTGCACATCGATGCCTTTCTGGAAAATGTCATCCGGTATCGATGTTCGAACCATACTTTTTCGCGCTCGACGATCTCAGATGTTTTTCTTGGAGTGGAAAGAGGCACAAGCCGGACAGTCTTTGGCTTCGTGTTCAGGTGAAAGGTGGAGGTTACACACCTCATGCAGATCAGTATATGGAAACTTGGCTCCCCATTGAGGAAATAAAGGGAGTCCTTTCCATGAGCCATTTAGGCCTAATGGCACAGCTAGGCCTGAAGGCCTGCTTCGACCACTGGAACTCAAGTAGAAGTTTGTGGAGATGCATGTCGAAAGGAAAACGCTATTGAGCCAATACCGAAGAATTGGGTAAGGATTGTGCGTCAAAGGTTAACTCAGTAACGATACTGAACTGGAACGCGTGGAACACATCCAAGCGCAATGGCGGAAAAAACAAACTGAAAAGGGAGTCTATGCCCATGCGCACTATTGTCCGAAGGAGGAGTCACCTATCTCGTGACTTCCAAAGACTTTTCAAAGACAATAACAAACTGCAAACATCCGGGCCCAACACCAGATGGCGATCTATGCATAGTGTGTGATCTGCAGCTCATATGCCTCGAACAAATCGTTTTTGTTAGAGCAATTTTAAAGTATTTCTTTAGGTTTTCAAACTCCACTCAAACGTTACCAAGAAAAACAGTCAATGTTATCCTATGGAGGAAAATATGGTTATCCGTTTTGAGGTAAGTATTTGGTAGAGGGAGTTGGGTTCTGGGGGTTGACTCAGGGAGCCCCCCAGGGTCAAGGATACACTCTTATTACACCCTCAGCTGCACTAGGGTGGCCAGGTGCAGAGGCCCAATGTTAACCAATGAGGGATAGGGGGCCTAAGGTTGGTGGCTGCTTACTAGCAGGCCACTGGGTTGTAGGAGCAAAACGCCTGGACATTAGCTTAGGGCAAATGGGGAACAAGCCAGCTCAAATGGTGCACCCTCTGGGGCGGCCGGGTCCAGAGTGCTGTTTGGGCGTCGGGTGCCCGGTTTTCGATGGGGGATTTCCGGTTTTGGTTTTCAGCTGCAGGCTCGGACCAAGAAGACTACCGGGAGGAACCAACAGCTGGGCAGGTAAGTTGGAGGGCTCAGGAATGTAGGTGCACCTTGGGTTCTTTTCTCCAGGGCGCGGGGCGGCTGGATGCAGGGGTGTCTTGAGGTCGGATTTCACCTTACCGGCCCACTCGCGGTGCGGTCTCCGTGCAGAGGCTGCAGCAGACGTCGGGGAGTCCTGGAGGGGTCACACACGGTGGACTCGGACTCTGGAGCGCTGTGGGAACTCGCTGGGACCGGTGGGCCACTCAAACTAGGGGCAGTAGGCGACGGGTACAGTGGTATTTCCAGGCATCAAGTTTCTTTGTCCTCAGCAGGCACCAAGTCTTGCTTTGAAGTTTCTTTGGAACAGAACTGCCGTTCACAGGAGATCCGGTCTTTGTTGAAGGCAGCCAGTCCTCCCAGGGGTTCGGGAAGCCGCTGACTGCAGGACAAGGCGACTTTTGGTGCAGGATCTCTGAAAACTGCAGACGGGCCAGTATAGCTGGGGCAAAGTCTGTTATCTGCAGTCTTCTATGCTGGGCGTCTTCTTTCGTTCTTCGTAGGTTGTGGGAATCTGCTTTCTTGGTTCAGGGCTGCCCCAAAATACTGAATTTTTACTGTATTTAGGGGCGTTTTAGGGGTCTTGTGGTAATTAGCCAATGGGCTACTGACCTTAGGGTGACTAAACCCTTGGTGTGCTCACTCCACTTGGGTGAGTGATCAGAATCCCTAATCCTGATTGGGGAGTAACTCCCATCTGCAAGATGGCGAGCACTGAAGAGGGCTTCACCTCGCCTCCCCCCACCTGAAAGGTGGTGTTGGCAGAGGTGGCCGCACCTTCTGGGCTGGCTAGTTTTTACCGCCAATATTCCTGCCGAAAAGGAGGGAAGACAGGAAGGGGGCCTGCTACTGCTAGCAGGAGAGGCTGAGGGAGGTTGCATTACAAAGGCTGCCAGGCCTTTGAAGCTCCCCTGCCACAAATGGCTCTTCCTGGCCTGGAGGAGGTGTGAACACCTCCGCCCAGGACAGTCTTTGTTTCTGGGCTCAGGGAGCGAAGGCCCCCACCCTAGGGGTCCAGAAACATGGCTCGTGGTGGCAGGCTGGTGTGTGCCAGTCAGGGCAACCACCAGAGGCTGGTCGTTTTTTCAGTGGACATCTCTAAAATGCGCTCTGTGTGCATTTTTCATTAAATCCCAAACTGGCATCAGTGTGGGTTTAATGTGCTGAGAAGTTTGATCCCAAACTTCTCAGTTTTTCGTGTAGCCATTGGGGGGCTGTGGAGTTCGTAATAATGCCCTCCCAGCACCATATACTCTTAATGGCAGCACGGCACTTACAATGTCTAAAAATTGACTTAAACACTGTACGGGTACAGGGCTCATGCACCTCACCACTGGCATAGGACACCAAGCTAGAGGGGTGACTGATCTATGCCAGGGCAGTGGGTTGTAGGCATGGCACACAGGGATGTGTGCCATGTCGACTATTCTCTTTATTCTGCCACAAAACACGCAGCCTGCAAAAAAGGGTGTGTGTGTGTGTGTAAAGGTACAGGGCCTCTAAGGGTGGCACAATAAGTGCTGCAGCCCTTACAGGCCTTCCCTGGGCACAGTGCCCCGGGTACCTGTGGTACCATTTACCAGGGGCTGACCTGTGGCCAGAGATGCCAATTGAGTTCGTTTAGAAAGAACACAGGCCCTGGGAACCTGATTGACAGGGACCCGGCCACACCAAGAAAGTGCTTCAGTAGTCTGGCAAAAAGTGTGTGTGGTGGTGGTGGTGGTGGTGGTGGTGGGGGGGGGGGGGGGTTATTGCAACAGAAATCCACTTTCCTACCCCCCTCCAGCTAAAAGGCCTGGAGACTGCCAAAGCTGGGAGAGTCTTCCTAGTCTTTCAGGCGAGGAAGAGTAAGGAAGTGGCTTGAAAGTTGCAGGGCCTACTCTGACTTACACCCTTTTGTCTAGGTCAGTCCCTTTGGGGAGCTAGCCTACCTCAACAGTTTCAGGAACTAATTACCAATGCTCCTTTCTTAGCTCTTTAGTGTCTTCACCCCATCTTTTTAGTTTGGGTCCAGAGGTGCCCACCTCTGCAAATTCTAACTTAGCCAGGACAAAGCCCAGCTTACCCACAGAGGTCACCCACAACTTGAGCATCCCCACCATGACCAATAGGGTCAGGGGGCCTAACTTGCTATTTGGCAGGTGGCTAGGCCTCCATGCCAAGGACAGTGCAGCCATGAAGGCTAACACCCAGCAGAGGATGCGGACAGCTGTCTGTGCCCAAAACCACACCTTTAGCTCCTGACTGGTAAGTGAAGGGGCTAATCTTACAGGCTTCTTTGGGTTCTGGCTGCCTGCCTGCTGTTTTAGGTTGGGGGGGTCACTGCACCTGGTAGTGAACATCCTTCCTCCACCCTCTGTTCTGCCAGCGGAGGTGCCACCAACTCAGGCTGGACAGTTGCCTGACAAGTCAAGTCTTTGTTGGCTAGGGGGCACTTTACCAGTGCCACATTTGGAGTTCTCCCTTACTGGGATAGAATCTCTCTGGCCTACTGGAACTGCGGCTAACAGTTGCCCACCTTTCCTACACTGTTTCATTTTCTTTTGGGGCTTAGCTGCACTAACAGTTAATACCGTGCTCACCAAGGGAGGCGGGAATTAGACTCCGGGGCAGTCTAGCAGGTAACAACACTCAATCATTCTATTTGTGGTATGGTTAGCCAATCTATGCCAGTAAATGGACAGCTTGGACGAAATCCCACAGCCACACACACTGGTGTGGCCCATAGAAGTGATAAGGATGGGCACGGGGTATTACACCTACCACCGCCCCCCTGGTAGTGGTATTGAGGAATGTACCGATTTTACAAGAAGGGTACTATGAATCAACTGACCAGTTAATGGCCAAAACCATGCACTGGTTTACAGCCCAATTAAGGCTAGTGGGGGCCTGGAATTGGGATATCTGTAACCAACTGATAATGGCAAGACGGGTTTCCTGGATCAGTCATTCGAGGAAGGATGGGGGGGTGGGCGGTGGGGGGAGAGAATGTATAACTGTCAATATTAATAACAAAGGGGTTGTCAGATTTCTGTTGGAGCACTTAGGAAGTAGAAGGCAAGGGTGCTATCGTGGGGAAATCTCCCTTTTACCATTAGGGTTCTTCTATAAACCGGATCTGTCATCCCAGCTAGGGGGGAGAAGTCGGGGTGTACCTCATGGACCCTTAGGGAGATCCCGTGATATTGAATTAGTTAATAGATTTGCCCCTTGGTCAGGCCTAGATGCCTGTGATTGACTTCTACTATTACATAGTCAAAGAAAAGCTACTAGTCAATCCGTTTCCCCACTGCCCGAGATAAGTCGTCAGATGGTGATAAGTGCAGGGTTGGTATGCTCTAGTATATCTGGAGATATTACTACGAGCAGTGTTCCCTCTTCTCATGGTTTAAGTTCTGTCAACCAGGGTAGAGTTGAACAAGTGGGCGATCACACTAATAATTGTATAGTCCTGAGCTGGAATATTGCGGGTTTGAGATCTAAGAGACTATCCCAATTGGCTATCCTTTATAAAATCATATGCCGCTACTGCTCGAAGAGCCAGGTCTTGAGGTGTTTCCTGAATGTGAGGTGGTCCTGGGTCAGACTAAGGTGGGAGGGGAGGGAGTTCCACGCCTTGGCCGCCAGGTAGGAGAATGATCTTCCTCCGGCAGTGGTTCTGCAGATCCGGTGGCGAGGCCGAGGCTGGAGGAGCTTGCGTGTTGTGTAGAACGTGAGGCGGTTGTTGAGGTATTCGGGACCTATGTCGTGGAGCGCTTTGTGTGCGTGGGTGAGGAGCCTGAACGTGATCCTTTTGTTGACAGGGAGCCACTGCAGGTCTCTCAGGTGGGCTTATATGTGGCTGTGGAGGGGGGTTTCAGAAGGAGGGGGGACCCCACATCAATCTAGGGCAGGTAGACGGGGAAATAGAATCAAACAAGGAAGGACACCTACCCTGTAATTACAAAAAAGGCCTACGAGAGGTCCAAACAATTTTAAATCGCACTCTGAACCATAATTTTGTAATTACAGGGTAGGTGTCCTTCCTTGTTTGATGCTGTGGAGGGGGGTGTCTGGGATGAGTCGTGCGGATGCGTTCTGTATGCGTTGGGAGTCTTTTCCGGAGTTTGACTGTGGTTCCTGCGTATAGGGCGTTCCCGTAGTCTAGTCAGCTGGTGACGAGGGCCTGGGTGACCGTCTTTCTAGTTCTGGTAGGGATCCACCGGAAGATCTTACGGAGCATGCGCAGAGTGTTGAAGCATGATGATGAGATGGCAATGACTTGCTTGGTCATCGTGAGAGAGGAGTCCAGGATGAATTCCAGGTTGCGTCCGTGGTCAGTGGGTGTCGGTGCGGTGCCCAGTTCTGTGGGCCACCAGGAGTTGTCCCAAGCGGATGGGGATGGTCCGAGGATGAGGACCTCCATCTTGTCTGAGTTCAGTTTCAGACGGCTGAGTTTCATCCCTTCAGTGACGTTTTTCATTCCTTCTTGGAGGTTGTTTGGCGGTGGCTGGGTCTTTGGTGAGGGAGAGTATCAGCTGGGTGTCGTCGGCGTATGAGATGATTTTGAGGTTATGTTTGAGTGCGATGGTGGCGAGGGGGCTCATGTAGATATTGAAGAGGGTGGGGCAGAGCGATGAGCCTTTGGGTACGCCGCAGATGATATCGGTGGCCACGGAAGGGAGGTAGGCGGACTCTCTGGGTTCTGTCGGAGAGGAACGAGGTGATCCAGTCCAGGGCTTTACCTTGGACCCCGGGGTTTTAGAGGCGGGTTATTAGGGTGCGATGGCAGACTATCAAAGGCAGCTGAGAGGTCTAGGAGGATGAGGGCGGTAGTTTCGCCGTTGTAGAGTAGGGTCCTGATGTAGTCGGTGGCTGCGATGAGGGTGGTCTTGGTGCTGTGGTTGGCTCGAAATCCGGACTGGGATGGGTCGAAGGATTCATTGGCCTCAAGGAATGCGGTCAGCTGTTTAATGACGACCTTCTCGGTCACTTTTGCCGGGAAGGGAAGAAGAGAGATGGGGCGGAAGTTTTTGAGGTCTTTAGGGTCTGCTGTGGGTTTCTTCAGTAGGGCGTTGATCTCGGTGTGCTTCCAGCTCTCTGGGAACGTGGTGGACGCGAGGGAGTTGTTTGTGACGTTCCGTAGGTGGGGAGCGATGATGGTGTTGGCTTTGTTGAAGATGTGGTGAGGGCATGGGTCAGAAGGAGAGCCGGAGTGGATGGTGTTCATAGCGTGGGCGGTGTCTCGGTGCTGATGGGAGTCCAAGCGCTAAGGGTGGTTGTAGGGGGCGTTGGTTCGGTGACTGGGGGCGGAGTCTGGGCACTGAAGCCGTTGTGGATATCGGTGATCTTACGGTGAAAGAACGTGGCAAGGGAGTTGCTGTGATCTACGTCTAAAAACTAAAGTAAGGCCTAAGTGTGGCCCTAAGCGGTTCAACGAGAAATGTTCACAAGCCCATCGGTCTTTAAATTTAGCCTTGAAAAAACTACCACGGGATAGGGAGTTGATAGCTGGGAGAAGGAAGGATTACAAGTTAGTGCTTGACAGCCGGAAAAAAGAGATTAAGGATGAGGCGTGGAATTCATTGCTGTCTGTGGAGGTGCTAAGAGATAGTTCAAGGTTCTGGACCATCATAAACACTCCTTTTTTTCAGGGGAGGATAATGAGGTTCAAGACTAATATCTCTGAAGCTCAATGGCTTTCCCATTTTGAAGCGGTTTATGAGACGGTGGGGGTTGCGGACTGTAAACCCTGGTCCTCACTGCCAGTCATAAAGCACCAGGACCAGATGGCGTTCCTGCAGACCTCTATAAAAGTAATCCTCAATTTGGGGCCAAAATATTTACAAATGTTTTTAGTGCTGTGGGCTCAGCTGCTTTTCCGGCCTCCTAGTCAAAATCAATCATTATACCCATTTTCAAAAAGGGGCAGCGAGGGGAACATCGGTGTTATAGGCAGATATCCCTTATTGATTCCGCTGTAAAAATTCTGGGAAAGGTAATCTTAACTAAAATTACTGATTGGGTACAGGGGAGGGAGATTTTATCTAAAATGCAAAATGGTTTTAGAGGCGGGGGAGTACAATGGACCAGTGTTTCAATTTGCACTTAACAAGTAAATACACTATGGCCAAGGAGGGGTGCTTGATGATGGCTTTCATGGATTTATCCAGCGCTTTCGACCTGGTTAACAGGTCAAAGCTCTGGAATATTTTGCTGGAAAAGGGTCTTGACCATTGTCTAGTCTATTTTTTAGCTAACCTTCCCCAAGATCGTACAGCCTCGGTTAGGATAACGCAGGCTGGTGACTACTAGATCATTTGATTATGGGAGGGGTGTCCGGCAGGGATGCATTCTTGCACCTCTGCTGTTTACCCTTTATATTAATGACCTGGATAAAGTGCTTATGGAGACTGCTTTGGATATCCTGCGTGTAGGAGACTGCTTAATTCCTGTTCTCCTATACGCGGATGACGCAGTACTTTTAGCCCGTACAGCAGTGGGCCTCCGGTGGCTTCTAGACTCCTTCGTGGCTTTTATGAACTCTCTGGATTTAATTGTGAACAACGGAAAGTCACATACTATGACAGTAGGTCGCAGAGTTAAGAAAATATTCTATTGTAATGGTTTGGAAGTTTCTTCCTTGTCCTCCTTTACTTATCTGGGAGTCCTTTTTCATGACAGGTCTTCCTGTGTTATGCAACAAAAAGTCAAAAAGAATGCAGTTATACGTGCTTCCTCATCTCTTCTAGGGTTTGCAAAGTGATTGGGGGCTAGAGCAATAGAGGCTATCTTAAAGGTTTATAAAGCCAAGTGTTTGGCTACTGCGGCATACGGATCCTCTATCTGGGGCTATAAAGAACAGGTTGGGATACAGATAGCTGAAAACAAATTCCTACAAAGCCTCCTGTCTGTTCCACAATCTACCCCATCGTATGCTATACGCTAGGGTTAAGCTATGTTACTGATAATTTGAACACAGCTGAACCCAGATTTAACCCTGAATAATGCGATATTACGGGACTGTTTGAAGTTAGATAAGTCCCTAAAAATCAAATGGCTCTCGTATGTTAAAAGCATTTTTATTAAAATAGGACGGCCAGAACTTTGAGGAACCGGAGAAGATCAGGAAGGAGGATGTGTTGTGGGTAAAATTGAATTGTAATAAGGTTTTGATGTTGGAACAGGAAGAACAGGAGCCATGTAAACCATTAGTTAGGGCCCGTTATCTGTTAAAAACATCAATTAAATTGGAACCCTATTTAACAATAGTTATTAAACCTTACCGTCGTTGGCTCCGCTTCAATCTGATCCATTTCACATTGGGGGATTATCGGGAATGGTGTAATCCTGTTGATGCCGAACCCTGCCAATGTGATAATTTTTCATCCCAGGACACACTGCACTTCATGTTTTGTGATTTTATTTTATTGTATTATCCAATATTCGTTCGAGATTTCTGGTGCATATCCTGAGAGGCAGGGGTTTCACTCAGGTAAGACCGGCATTTGTCTTCCTACAGTCTGTGTAACCCTGGGGATATTTTTAATATTGAATCTTATTTGGCAGCTGCTGTGAGGCTAAAGAAACAAAGAAACCCAAAGATGTTTTCTCCCTAAGTAAGATCGTAATTTTTATTGCAATTTTATGGGACAAGGGTTATGATCTTGTTTTAGTATTTTTATTTCAGTGTACAGAAATCTTGTCTGTGCATTTTAATTATCAAGTAACATTTATTTGTTATATTGTCTATGTTTGTGGTTTGTCTTTTGTACTTTTATGATTTTAATTAATCGAATAAAGTGGATTGACTGACTGACTACAGTGACTTTATTTTCTAAAATTCTAAAGGGACTTAAGCAAGGCCCTAACAAGACTTAGTAGTTTTGTAAAAATGTAAATTTGAAAAAAATAACCAGAATTCTAAAGGCAATTCAAGAGTTCTGTTGTGCGATCAGGAGGTAACAAAGTAGGCCAACAAATGCAAGTTGTATATCCCACTGCTAATCCACCAATGTAGGAAACTGGCTCTATATATCTACTACACCAAAATGAGGTATAGTGTGTATAGAATCCAGGTGACCCCAGAGGTAGACAGAGGTTAAAGTTAGATAGAATCTTACTCTCCATTTGTGGTAGAGTGGTCGAGCAGTAATGTAGCATCAGAGGACAGTATTAAGCATTTGATGTACACACTCAGTCACACAGTCCGCAAATTAATTCACACACTCAAGAACTGCACTCCAGGCCAATTGTTATTGTATAAAAAATATACAGTTTTATTTTTGGAACCCAGCAAGCCTGGCACAGGTAACCATAAAATACTTTTCAGTAATAAGTTGCTGAATATAGAACAGTTTGAAAATGCAATAGAAATTGTACTTTGTTGAGTTTACAGGGGATGCAGAAAGTTGCAACACTTAGCAAATACAGTACATTGGAATGAATAGGCTTTTTCAGTAAATTACAGTTAAGTTACTGTGAGAAAGAGCCATCTTCCTTGCATGGTAAGCCCCCACTTTTTTCTTTATTGCTGATGTGCTTTGAGTGTGCCCTAGGCTCCTGCCAACCAGGTACTCAGGGCCCGTATTCCTTCCCTAAAACTGTTGAAACTAAAACCCAATTGGCATCTCTGGCCACCTGTAAGCAGTACTCTAGGTACCTAGGGCATGGTGACCAGAGAAGACCCCTGAGGGCTGCAGCACTTATTGTGCCATCCTTAGAGGCCCTGTACCCAGGCACACATACACAGTGCAGAACTAAACAAAGTCGACATGGTACACATCCCTGTATGCTATGCCCACAAACACTGCCCTGGCATCCATTAGTCACCCCTCTAGCTGGGTGCACTATACCAGTGGTGTGGGCATAGTTGCATGAGCCCTGTGCCCCTACAGTACCCAGGGCCATGCCTGCAAGTGCAGTGCTGCCATTAAGAGTATATGGTGCTGGGAGGTTGTCATTACGAACTCCACAGCACCATGATGGCTTCACTGAAGACTGAGAAGTTTGATATCAAACTTCTCAGCACATTTAACCCACACTGATGCCAGTGTGGGATTTAATGCCAAATACACAACAGAGGGCAACTTAGAGTTGCCCCCTGAACCTAACCTACAATCCACATCTTGTCTGAGAGGCTGCCACTCAGCAGACATATTGCTGGACACCTGGCTCTCCTGAGCCTGCAACAATGCATGTCCAGGGCGAGGCTTTCCCCAGGATGGGCAGGGGAAGCTTCAGAGGCATGCCGCCTTTGTGAGCTTCCCCATACCACTTGCTGTGCCCAGCAACTGGCACCCACCGGTTCTGACCCCCACTTTGGAGGGAAGACCGGCGGGAAATCCTAAGTGAGGAAAGGGCTTGTGCCGGAATGTGCCAGCTCCACTGTGAGAAGTTGACCTGGTATATGATGTTCACTATTCTAGTGGGCACCTTGCACCAATCCAAACAACCCTTATGGTGATTGTTGTAAAGTCAACCTTATCGACCAGCTATCCTAGTGGTAGCATGGACAGAGCAGTCTTAGGCTAACACTTCAGAGAGCATGTGAAGCCAATTGTTTTACCAATAACAATCCCTTGAATACCAAATGAAAGGACACCACGCAAGGTATATATATAAAATATATGGAATATGCTACTTACCAGTATGCATCTGTTCTTGGCATAGAGGGCTGCAGAGTGGTACATTTATGAATAGATCGCCATCTGGTGTTGGGCTCGGATGATTGCACTTGTTTTTCTTCTGGAGAAGTCTTAGTCGTCATAGATGACTCCTCCTCTTGGTGTTAGTGCGCATGTGCATCGGCTCCATCCTTAGATTGTTTTGCCATAGTAGGGTTAGATGGAGTAGTGTAGTATAATACATAAAGATATGCCCATGTAAGTGTATCTAAATAAGATAATGTTGGGACAGACACAGGTTTCCAGGGAGGGCATGTACCACTCTGCAGCCCTCTATGCCAAGAACAGATGCATACTGGTAAGTAGCATATTCCGTTCGAGGCATATGGGCTGCAGATGGTACATTTATGAATATGTTATGTTATGTTATGTTATGCGTTTTTATTTGGCGCACAGATGCTCCAGCTAAGGAGCGTCCTGGCGCCCGACAAGGCAGCTGCACAACACAACTGAACAAAAGAACAGACATATGTATACACACTAAGGAAATAAAAAGGTTTTCACCGCACGACGAAAGGAAAGCAAATCGCTCAGTGCGAATCGCTGGGGGCAAAGAGTTCCAGAGGACAGATGCGCGCACTCGAAACGAGCATCCACCAGCCCTACTCCGCTTGAAGCGCGGCACCACGGCCAGTTCAAGGTCAGCAGATCTTAAGGGTCGCGCTGGAATGTAGTTGGCCATAAGGACCAAGAGGATCGTTGCTGGGGACCCCTTCAGAATCTTATAGGCGACGCAGAGGACCTTAAACTGGATCCGCTGGGCCACCGGGAGCCAATGCAGTGACCGCAGGGTACTGGAAGTAGGACAGAATCTTGGGAGGCCTACCACCGCTCTAGCTGCGGCGTTCTGAATCCTCTGTAAGCGCCTGATCTCAGCCTGATTCAACCCAGCCAACAAGGAACTCGCATAATCCAGCCTAGAGATGACAGTAGCTTGGATCATGAGTTGCCTGGTAGGAGCGTCGAAGAACTTAAGCACAGGACGGAGCCCGCGCAGGATGCCAAAGCAACATGCGGCCGTGCGTTTGGTGTGACACACAAACGAGAGGGAGGGGTCCAGCCAGACCCCGAGGTTCTTAAGCTCGGCGACTGGGATGGGAGCAGGTCCCAAATCCCCCGGCCACCATCTCTCTCCCCACAGTTCCGGCTGTCTGCCAAAAACCATGACCTCTGTCTTACTAGCGTTCAGCTGGAGACAGTTGGACGTCATCCAGCTGGCGACCGCCCGCAGCCCTTGTTGAAACCTGGGGGCATCAACTTCGGCATCCCCGCTGATCGTGACCGCTAGCTGGGTGTCATCGGCATATGACACCATGGTCAATAGATTGTACAGCAGTTACCTCCCTAGCGGTGGTCACCAGTGTCTGTCGCAACTGTTTGAAATAGAGTTTTTAATACAGCTTGGCCCACTCTGGCTTGTTGTGCAGCCTGTACATCAACACAGTAGTGCTTTGTGAATGTATGTGGTGTAGACCAAGTTGCTGCTCTACATATGTCATCTAGGGGAATGTTCCCTAAGAATGCCATAGATGCTCCTAGTTTTCGTGTAGAATGAGCTCTAGGAGGAACAGTTAATGTTCTCTTTGCTTTAATGTAACATTTGTATACATCTTACAATCCATCTAGCGATGCCTGCTTTAGAGATAGGATTGCCCTTATGTGTTGGGGAAAATGCTACAAATAGTTGTTTAGTTTTCCTGAAGTTTTGTGTTCTTTCTATGTAGTACAAAATGGCTCTTTTGACATCTAGTGTATGTAGAGCCCTTTCTGCTACCGTCTGTGGCTTTGGAAAGAAGACTGGTAGTTCCACTGGCTGGTTGATGTGAAATGCTGAAATTACTTTAGGCAAGAACTTTGGGTTTGTTCTAAGAACCACTTTATTCTGGTGTAACTGTAGGAATGGTTCTTGTATTGTCAATGCCTGTAATTCACTTACTCTCCTGAGTGAGGTAATGGCTATAAGGAAAGCCACCTTCCATGTAAGGAATTGTATTTCGCACCTATGCATAGGTTCGAAAGGTGGCCCCATTAGTCTGGTGAGTACTACGTTGAGGTTCCAGACTGGGGAAGGTGGTAATCTTGGTGGAATGACTCTTTTAAGGCCTTCCATGAAGGCTTTTATCGCTGGTACTCTGAACAGTGATATGTGCTGCCTGTTTTGTAGGTACGCTGCTATAGCTGCTAGGTGTACCCTGATAGATGTGTACGCTAGATTACATTGCTGTAAGTGTAATAAGTAGCAGATAATCTCCTTTGTTGATACGTCCAGAGGGTTGATATTGTTATTAGTACAGTGTATAGCAAACCTCTTCCACTTAGCTGCATAGCATGCTCTGGTGGTGGGACGTCTCGCTTGTTTAATTATTTCCATGCAATTTGGGGGTAGATCTAAGTATCCAAATTCTAGGATTTCAGGAGCCAGATCGCTAGGTTCAATTGTGTGGGATCTGGGTGCATTATTTCTCCATGGTTCTGTGTAAGGTGCATGGGTAGAATTCGTAGCTTTTGATGTGGCACTTGTGAGAGTTGCAGGAGCGTGGTGAACCACGGTTGTCTTGCCCACGTGGGTGCTACTAGTATCATGGTCATTGAGTGTTGTTGTAGTTTTCTGACCACTAATGGGATTAGTGGGAGAGGGGGAAAAGCGTATGCAAATTTGTTGGACCAATTTATCCATAACGCATTGCCCTGCGACAGGTGGTGCGGGTACCTGGACGCGAAGCTTTGGCATTTTGCGTTCTGATGAGTGGCAAAGAGGTCTATCTCTGGCTGTCCCCATCTTTGGAAGAATGGCTGCAGTATTTGTTGGTGCAGTTCCCATTCGTGTATTTGTTCCGACTGTCTGCTTAAGATGTCTGCTATCTGGTTTTGGACTCCTGGTAGGTGTTCGGCTAACAGATAGATGTTTTGAGGAATGGCCCATCTCCAGATTTTCTGTGCTAGTCTGGATAGTTGGAGAGAGTGCGTCCCCCCCTGTTTTTGAATATAATACATTGCTGTCATGTTTTCTGTTCTGATCAGGACTGCTTTGTTGGTAACATGTATTTGGAAGGCTTTCAATGCTAGAAACACCGCTAGTAGGTCTAGGTAATTGATGTGCAGTCTTTTTTCCTGCACACTCCACCTTCCTTGTACTGTGTATTTCTCCATATGTGCTCCCCATCCTGTGAGCGATGCGTCCGCTGTTATTGTCACCTGTGGAATTGGTTCTAGGAACGACCGCCCCGTGGCAATGTTTGTTGTGTTCCACCACTTCAGAGAGCGGTGTGTGCGGTCGTCTACCAACACCAGATCTGTAATCGGTCCTTGAGCCTGATTCCACTGTGTCGCTAAGCATTCTTTTAGCGGACGCATTTGTAGTTTGGCATATGGTATTAGCAGTATGCAGGATGACATCATCCCTAATAGCTGCATGAACACTCTTGCTGGTAGTGAGTGTTGTGGCTGGAATCTTTGAATGATTGTAAGCATTGTTTGGATCCTGACTGGATTGGGGTATACTTTGGCTTTTTCTGTGTCTATAGTAGCCCCCAGATATTGTTGAACCTTGCTTGGTTGTAGGTGTGACTTTGTGTAGTTCACCGTGAACCCTAGCTGGTGTAGTAGCTGAATTGTCTTTTGTGTGTTTTGAAGACATTCCTCTTGTGACTTGGCCTTTATTAGCCAGTCGTCCAAGTATGGGAAGACATGTATTTGTTGTCTTCTTAGGTGAGCTGCCACCACTGCCAGGCATTTTGTGAACACCCTTGGTGCCGTTGTGACACCAAACGGAAGGACTTTGAACTGATAATGTTGTCCTTCTACCACAAACCTGAGGTATTTCCTGTGGGCTTTGTGAATCGGGATATGAAAGTAAGCGTCTTTTAGATCCAGTGTAGAAAGAAAGTCCCCTTTCTTCAGTAAAGGAAGTACCTGTTGGAGCGGGACCATGTGGAAATGTTCCGAATTTATGTATACGTTGAGAGGTCTTAGGTCCAGTATCGGTCTTAGAGACCCATCCTTTGGGAATTAGGAAGTATAGGGAGTAAACTCCTGTTCCTTGTTGGTGCTGTGGAACCTTCTCTTTGGCATGCTTTCCTAGCAGGGATAGTACTTCCTGCTTTAACAGTGTCAGGTGATCTTGTTTCATAGGACGCTGTTTGGGGGGGATGTTTGGTGGGGTAGATGTGAGTTCCAGGCAATAACCATGTTGGATAATTTGTCTCACCCACCTGTCTGATGTGATGTCTTCCCAGACAGGTAGGAACTGTGATAGTCGTCCCCCGACCGGTGTTATATGGTCTGGGGGGAGCTGTATGAAGTCACTGCTTTGGGGTTGGAGAGTTGCGGTTGTTGTTTCCGCGACCTCTACCCTTGTTGTTGTTACCTCTGTAACTACCTCTAGAATTACCTCTGGGTGATGTAGGTGTAAAAGAGGTTTGTTGCTGGCTTGTACCTGTATTTTTGGATCCTCCTCTATAGGTGGACCTACGAAAGGAACCTCTTTGTGTTGGCTGTTGCAATGCTCCCATTGATTTAGCAGTTTCCGTATCCTTTTTCATCTTTTCTAAGGCCTCATCTGTCCCTGTGCCGAAAAGTGTTTTCCCATCAAAAGGTTGGTTCAGTAACGATGTTTGTACCTCTTGTTTGAACCCTGATACCCTAAGCCATGCATGTCTCCTTAACATGATGCTTGTGTTTGTAGCTCTTGCTGCAGTGTCTGCCGCGTCTAGGGCGCACTTTATGGAAGTGTTAGTAATTAACTTCCCTTCTTGTATGAGTTGATCTGCCCTCTTTTGATGTTCTTTAGGGAGATGTGTGATGAGTTTTTCTAATTCATCATAATGCGCTCTGTCATACCTTGCAAGTAGTGCTTGCGTATTAGCTATGCGCCAGCTGTTTGCCGCTTGAGATGCTACTCTCTTGCCAGAGGCATCTATTAGCTTAGACTCTTTGTCAGGAGGTGGAGCTTCTCCTGTAGATAAAGAGTTTGCTCTCTTACGCGCGTTTGTGACCACTAGTGAGTCTAGAGGAATTTGCCCTTTAATGTATATTGGGTCTTTTGGAGCTGCCCTATATTTCTTATCGATTCTTGGGTTCAGTACCCTAGCCCTCACTGGGTCTTTGAATATCTCCGATGTATGACTGAGAAGGCCCTTAAGCATTGGTAGTGTTCCTGATGTTCTTTGTGCAGTAGGTAGTGTTTCTAATAAGAAATCCTCTATTTGAGGTTCTGCATGTAGTTCTACCTTGTGATATGTTGCTGCTCTATTAATGAGTTGCGCAAAACCAGTATTATCATCAGGAGGTGAAGGTTTTGAAGGATACATTTCAGGGTCGTTATCGTTATCTGACCCTACATTGTACTCTTCCCATGGGCCTGCCTCCTCTGGGATTGTGTCTTCATCATCCCCAGGATGTTCCCCCTCCCCTGTGTCACTCTACATCTGTTGTAGGTGTAGATGGTCGTGTGGGAGGAATATTTGGTCTATTGTGAGGAAGAGGAGAAGATGGTGTGTGTCTAGGTTTTGGAGAAGGGGGAGGAGTTGTATTTGTCCCCATTGTTCTCTTCTTCGGATGAGTTTTGTCGTCCGAATGTTCATTCTTCCTCTTTTTAGGTAGTTCTGACTACCTTGCCAGTTTTTGGATCAATAAACAGTCTTTTGTTTAGGATCGGTCTTGTATTCCTGTGTCGGTACCGCAGTTTTCGGTTCCGAAAGGTGTTTTTTCTTCTGACTGTCCATTTGTATTTTCGGCACCGAGATTTTATTCGAATCCGATGTCTTCGGTATCGAAGATGTCCCCGGTGTCGAGGGTGTTTTCGACGTCGAAACGTGTTTCGGTGTCGACATGGACTGCTTCGACTTCGAGCTTTCCTTGACTTGGAGCTTCGGTGTCGATGTGGTCCGTTTATCGGAACCCCCATGATGGGAGACCGAGTGTTTCGGTTTCGTTGCCGGGCTCGAAGGCGGGGCGTCGGAAACTTTTTTCGGTTGTCTGACCGGGCTCGAGGGCGGGGTCGACACCGTGCGGGGTCTGTTCTTTGGTAAAGGGACGTCGTCACTCACGGTTTGTTGGACGTCGATTTCCTCGACGTCGGACTCGTCCACTTCAGACCCCGCCTCGTCGGCCTCTTCCTCCTCTTCTGGGTGCTGGTCCTCGAACAACTCCGGGATTGCTTGTGACTGCATTCTCGATACCTCGTGTCTTCGGACTCGACGGTTTCTAATCGTCGATTTTGAAGAGAACGCTGCACAGGCCTCACAGTCCCTGGATTCGTGTTCAGGGGACAAGCAGAGGTTGCACACCTCGTGTAGGTCCTTGTGTGGGAACTTAGCACCACACGTTGGACATTTTTTGAATGGAGTCCTTTCCTTGGACCCCGGGCTGGACTACTTCGAGTTTCTCGTAGTCGTCGTCCTTCGAAACGCGTCGGTATGGAAGTGAAGTCGCGTTCGATAACAATACCGTCGAATTGGAAAGGGTTACGCGCCGAATATAACCTTCTTTATCGAAGTCGGTCCGGAGCGCTTCGATCCTCATCCGAACCCGATGGCGGAAAAAAAACAATCTAAGGATGGAGCCGATGCCCATGCGCACTAACACCAAGAGGAGGAGTCATCTATGACGACAAAGACTTCTCCAGAAGAAAAACAAGTGCAATCATCCGAGCCCAACAACAGATGGCGATCTATTCATAAATGTACCATCTGCAGCCCATATGCCTCGAACATAAATATTTTAGTGCGTAGGCATTAGCATGTGAACTCCCAGAGCCGCGAAGAAATGCTTTTTCACATTCTTCCCATATAAACCTGTCTGTGTCACCAGAACTGGCACAGAGTGTCGGAAGCTTGACATGTTAAAAAGGCAATGAGAGACTTGAGGAAAGCTGTCCTTTTAGACAAGTGTTATTTGACTCTTGGGACAAAGTTCTCAATACAGGCAGCGTGCAATCAAAGGGCGAACAGACAAATTGACTTGCCATCCCTGCCTGCAACAAGTACTGACACTTCAGGGCTAGTCTGCTTAAGGACGCAATGTTAACCAAGAGGGCAGGAGCTGAACATGAGGTCAATACAACACGAATTAAGGTTTCGCATTTGCGAGAGTGTAAGCAATTGGGATTGTAAATGACAATACTTGTTATTTATGTTTTAAAAATCAATACATAAATAAGACATTGTCATTTACAATGCCAATAGCTCAAACTCTCGTAAATGCGAGACCTATTGCATTGCAAATGCTTGTTCTCATATAGCAATACCCACAACTCCTTTTTACTCATCCAAAAGCCTCCTCCTATTGCTAAGACCTAAAAAAATTACAATCTTTCGCCCTTTTATCCCTCCACTATCCTTTTCAATCGAAATTAACAGAACATGTTAACTTCTCAAATTCCATATTAAACTATACTAATATACTACCCAAATAACTGAATAACATCCACTACTCAAATGACTTCATTTTTTTTTAATATACTAATTTTCAACAGTAATCCTCTATGGGTTCTGGAGTGGCATGCTACTCACCAGAAAAGCGATTAAACACCCAACAGGGATAACAAGTGCTATATGATGCAAATCTTTCTTCCCCTTTTATCCCTCCGCAATCCTTCTCACTCCAAGTAACTGACTAATATCCACCACTGAAATTACTTCATATTTCACCATATTAATTCACCACTAATCCTTTGTAGGCTTCCTGAATAGCGTGCGTCAACAAGCGCTATATAAATACAAACCTTTGTCCTCCTCTATCCTTCTGCTATCATTCCAAATCCAAATAACTGACTAACCTATCCACCACCTAAAATGTACTTGCATGTTTCACTATACTAATTCAACACTAATCCTCTATGGGTCCCAGAGTAGCGGGCTACTCGCCGAAAAAGCGCTTTGACGCCCCGTATGGGGTAGTAAGCGCTATCTAATTACAATACCTGTAACTTTAGTTCTCTTGTAGGGGTATTTCCATGACAGTCAATCATGTGAATTGTCCCACCCATGTGCGTGGACTCCGGAGCACTTCATTAGATAGATCTTCTTAAATTGTCATCCTCTGCCTTTCTTCAGGAAGACCTGCATACACTTAAAAAATAACGAGACAATGCAGCCTAACTAACTAGGCTATACTGGCCATTACTTTATCTTGAAGTGAACAAAAATAGCCAGTTAACTTTTGCTTTTAGCAATTTTACTGAGTTTCAACAGATAGAAAACTCCTTCACAAAACTCCTTTTTTTCATGATAGAGATGAGTGTTGGACAGAGAAGCCCCCATAGGCTGCCATTGTGTGTCTGCAAATGGATACCGTGCCTTTAAGAGCCTCCAGAGACCCCCGGTATCCCATGATGTACAGCCAGAGGCAGTTACTTTCAGTTTTTTGAAGGCGTAGAGTAGCAATGCTTGGGGAGTCCTGGGTACGTCTTTTTCTGCCACCGGGAAGGCAGGCAGGTTGTTTATGACTATCACGGAAATACCCATACAAGAGAACTGGAGTTACAGGTAAGAAACGATTCCTTCTCTTGTAGGGGATGTGAGAAGTTGGCCTGATATGTGATGTCCACTATTCTAGTGGGCACCCTGTATCTCTCCAAACAACCCTTATGGCGATGGTTGTAAAGTCAACTGTGAGAAGTTGGCCTGATGTGCAGTGCTCACTATTCTAGTGATCACTATATATCAGTCCAAACAACCCTTATTGATGATTGGTTGTAAGTCAACCTTATAGACCAGCTATCCTAGTAGCATGGATACGAGCAGTCTAAGGCTAAGACTCTAGAGGGCGTGTTAAGCCAGCTGTTTTACCATCACATTACCCCTTGAACACCCAGTGAAAGGACACCACACAAGTTGTTATGAAAATAAACAGTGTATTTATTTATAACAAGACTACCCTGGCTCTTTATGAGACAGGGAGCTAAGCACACAACAAAACTCTTACGAAAATACTTTTAAGTTAGCACGTTACACAAATGCCAGAGGGGCACGAAAAACCATATACGCTAAAAGTGGAATGCGAATTACTAGCTGGTAAGTAACAGTTCTAATAGGCTTTGGAATCGCTAGGACTGGACTAGGGAATCGTTAGATTACTACTAGGAGACCTAGGGGACTCGGGTGCAGAGTGTGCACTCTCACGCGGGATGCGGGACAAAGTCTATGGAAGCTAGAATTCACAAAGTTAGTGTTCACGGGCGAACCCGACCTGGTAGGGAGAAAACGACAGTGGATCCTGACCCTTGGATAGTGAGGCTATGCTGGGACACCGGAGTGCCGAAGTTACCTAGCCCAGGGGCTGCAGCTGCATAGGTCTGAAAAGACGTCGGGGATCTCGTTGCCGGACCAGGAGCCTGGAAGGAAGAAGTTGCTGGCAGGCGACCAGTGAAGAAAAGTTCGATGGATCCAAGCCTGGATCAAGGAAGAAGAAAACCTGAAAGCAGAGGGGACCAAGTTCTTGAATCACTAGCCAGTGATTAAGTGGGCACCAGGATGGCACCGGGCGAAGTCGCCGCAGTCAGGTGAGTGGGCGCTGCTGGGCTCTGCAGTCTCTCGGACCAGGAGGCGTTGTCGGCGACCAGGATGGAGGGGCGAGCTGTCCCACGAAGGATGAAGTCGTTGGCGTCGAAGTTACCCAGGATTGGGCAACAAGCCTTGGCTAATTCAAGCCCACGCGGTGGACTCAAAATGGCGTCTTGAGTGGACCAGGAGGGTCCGGGGTGCTCCTCTTCTGGAAGGGAGCAAGGGCCAGTCTGGAGCAACCAGACCAGCAGCAGAAATGTCGTCGGGCGTCGTCAGGAAGGCCACAAGCCAACGGGCTAGTAGCCAAACAACGCGGTGAGCAGCGGAAAGCAGAAGGGCCCCACGCAGATCGTGGAGATGCTGGGGGGCTGCACTTCGGAGCTGGAGCTGCTCAGAGTCGGGGCTTCTCGGACCCCAAAGCACTCACCAGTAGATTACTCGGCGGGCTTGCTGGAAAGAAGTCGTGCAGTCTTGCAGATGGCCGGTCCCTTGAGGTCTCGTCGCACCCACGGTTCTCAGCTGGGCTGTAGAGGTGGGTAGAGGTCAGAGGTGCCAGGGAAGCCGGTTCTCGTCGAGCTGGGCAGTCGGATTCCGGAGGAAGGACTTACAGCAGACCGCAGTGTTCTTAGATGGTGCCTGCGGATGCAGGGTGACTACTCCTTAGTCACAAGGGAGAAATCTTAGGAAGAAGTCTTGAGTTCCTTTCGCAGAAAGTAGTTTCAGGATTCAAAGATGATCTGATTTGGAAGGGGGCCAGTCTCTACCTTTATCCTGTAAAAGGGGGCTGGCACGCGACTAAGTCCTGCCCTATGGGTGGGACTAGGAGGGGGGTGGTTACACCCACTTCCTTGGCGGGCTTTTCCCCAGCACAGGGTCTGGAGTGACCCTGGAACTGGTTCCAGCCAGCCTATGCACAGTGAGCACCGGGGTGCCACGTGCAGTCACCTTCCTCTGTAGCCCTGCCTACCTGGAATACACAAAACCCTGTCTGGGACGGTGCTGGCACCGCCCCTGGCAGGAAACCCTTTGTCCTTGCCTCCTGCTCTGGGAGGACTCCCAGCAGCAGGAGGGCAGACTTGTGTCTCGGTGGCAGCATCCATTTTGTGGAGCTGAGGCTATGTCTGACTTTAACCGGGGTTAGGGGTTACATACATGTCGTGTCCCTCTAGAAGGGTGGAATGCTAACCCCGTCGCCAGAATTGGCGAGGGGTTAGTATTCCAATTCGTATGACACCTTACTCGACATGTTTTGATAAAGCGATACCAGAGTTGGCATATAACCGCGAGGATTATAATGCACTTAAGAGTATATGGTATGCGATATCATGGAAACGGCTAAGGGATGGATCCCGATAGCCGCAGACAGGCTCAGCTCATGCCAGAGCACCATCTCACACGATTCCAAGCACTCTGCCTTCAGGATTGTTAAGGCCTGCCATAGGAGTGACTGATAGGAGATCTGTGTGTCCATTTAGGGTTAGATATAGGTATACTATATCTAAAGCAAAGGGTGAGTACACCACCTTGCCCCAGCTGTCGTGCAGCCAGTTGTGTCAGATTTGGATGGCCAGCCAGGGGTGGCATAATACATGCTGCAGCCCCTGGTAGGCCCTGGGTACACCTATGCCCTGGGTACCTAAGGTACACTGTACAGGGACTGATAAGGTGACTCAGTATCCAATTTAGATATGTACCTAAGGTACATGGAATCCATTTTACAGAGAGAGCAGTAGGCCTGGGGCCCTGAATAGCAGGGTCCCAGGTCAACTAAGTCAGAAAACCAGCAAAACACCAGGCAAAAAGTTGGGGGCAACCATAGTCAGGGATCTACCTTCCTACATCAACCTTATAGACCAGCTATCCTAGTGGTAGCATGGACAAAGCAATATTAGGCTAAAACTTCAGAGAGCATGTGAAGCCAGGGGCAGAAACCGCAGCCACAGCAGCAACATCCATAGCTCAAGCAACCAGGAGCAAAAGAATCTAGTCATCAACATTTCACTAACGTTGTTATCTACCAACCAGATGTGTGCTACAAAAAGGGATATCTTTTGTCCCCACCTACCACACCAATGAACTTGAGATGGAAATCTGTTTTTTCAAATTTATGCGCAACCTACGTTTACACCATTTTTTCACCAATGTGAACCCTCCTACAGGTCCTCCTGTTGAACATACTTGCAAAGACTTAAGAATTAAGAGCTCCTTTATGGCTCCTGTAAGTCATAAGATTCTGGATTCATATGAGACAATAACTCTCAATGCTCTAAAAGAAAACTTAAAAAAGTCTCCTCCAAAAGTCAAAAACTTTAATGCTAATGACTACAGAGCACTCCGAGAAATCACAGATAATAAGAACATAGTCTGTTGCAAGGCCGATAAAGGAGGGGCCCTGGTCGTTCTGGACCATGAGTTTTATCACACAAATGTAACCACCCATGTGAACGATAAGGACCTTTACATGAAACTGATTTCTGACCCAACTGAAACTTTCTCTAAGATCCTGAGAACGATTCTAGAAAAGGCCATGGAAATGGGGACCATCACACAAAAAGACTTGAAATATTTGATCCACCCGCATCCCAAGTGTCCCAGCATCCATATGCTGCCTAAAATCCATAAAAACCTCCAGCAACCCCCATTCAGACCCATTGTGTCTACGAGGAATTCTATTCATGAACCTACCGGGAAGTTTGTTGACATGTACCTTCAGCCCATCGTGAGGGGCATGTCCACATATATACGTGACTCTACTGATTTTCTTAACCAACTGAACAAAGTGACACCAAATCCAAATATTCAACATACTCTGGTTACCATCGACGTGTGTGCCTTGTACACATCAATACCACATAACAGGGGCATTGAAGCTTTGGAATCCTTTCTACTTTCCAACTCCATGAATGATGATCTAAAAGTGCTATTACTTGAACTTATGCACTTCATGCTATACTATAGCTATTTCACCTGGAACAACGAGTTTTATTTACAATTGGTGGGTACCTCAATGGGCAACTGTGCAGCTCCTAGCTATGCGAACCTGTTTATGCACCGCCTTGAGATCGACCACATTTTGAAGAACGTCCATTGGCGTGATAGAATCACAACATACTGGAGATACATAGATGACATTTTCCTGATTTGGGCAGGACCCCCAGAAGAAATACCTGATTTCATGTCATACATCAATCGAGTTGATGATCACATTCAATTCACCCACAACATAGACACCAAGAGTTTACCCTTTTTGGATAGTCTGGTTACCCTTGATAACACCAGTTTAAAGACTTCGCTGTTTGTAAAAGCAACTGATCGGAACAATGCTCTCTTGTACACCAGCTGTCATCCAACCCCTTTGAAAGAGCACTTCCCATTTTCCCAGCTGCTGAGGGCCAAAAGGATTTGCTCTGAACCTGAAGAATATTCACGCACTGAAAAGAACATTTTGTCAAAATACAGGGAGAGAAAATACCCTGAAGTGACTCTACAGGCAGATAGTGACCGCATCACGTCCAAGAATAGAAACTATCTTTTTGTTCCCAGTACTGGCAGGCACAAAACCGAAAGACCAGTATTTGTGTCTAAATACTCTTCCAGAAGTCCAGCGATAAAAAACATCATCCTAAATAACTGGCAGATGATACAACTTGAACCAGATTTTCAAGGCATATCCAACTGCACCCCATTGTTTGCCTACCAAAGAGCGAAAAATCAGAAAAATATGTTGGAATCCAAACCCAAACCACCAGACTCTGTTTTCTCTGGCACCATACCATGCCACAATTGCAGCCATTGCAATAACATAATTAGAGGGAATGTCACCAACCATCCGTCATCTGGAAAACAAATCAAACTAAGAACCAATGCCACTTGTGACTCTATGAACCTGGTGTACTTACTGAAGTGCCCTTGTGGCTTACCCTATGTTGGGAAAACCAAAAGAAAACTCAAAGTGCGTTTAACTGAGCATAAGAGCACAATAAGGAACAAAAACCTGAAATCCCCTCTAGCTGCTCATTTTATTTCATCTCAACACAACATCAGCCAGTTGAGGTTCCTTGTACTGGAGGTTGTCCCGATGAGATCTGGCGTTGATAATCGGAAAAAACTATTACAACATGAACTTTTTTGGATTAAACTACTGGATTAGAGTCATCCGAAAGGACTCAATGAACGGATTGAATATAGTTGCTTCCTATGAAACATGCTGCTTTTTTTCCTGTCTGACTATCACGTCCTCATTTTATGATTTTCTCTTCCTTCCTTCTACACATTTTCCTCTCACTATGATGTTCCTTTTCATTTTCACTTCATCATTCTCTCTTCCTTCCTACTATATATTTTTCCTCTCAGTATGATGTTCCTTTTCATTCTCTATTTTTTTCCTAATTTGTTTCTGAATAGTTGTTACCTATGGTTTTACCCCTCATGTTTTAGACCTTTCCTATTCTTTCACATTACTATCTCTTCTAATTGCCTTTCTTGAGTTTCTAATTTTCTTTTCATATTTTCGCTTTTGTTTACCTTGTTATGATCTTCCTCTAAAACAGTTGCAATCACAAGTACTTTTCAGTGAACTTGCGTTACTATCCTTAACTTCCTGACTTTCCGTTTACACTTTCCCTTTCCAAGATGGCCGACCCATGTTGCACATGGGTTAGTTTGATTATTGTTGATCATTTGTGAATGTTATTTTATTCCAGCCCATCGTCGCTCTCTATATCCGATATGCTTTAAGGAACTAAATGGTTTTTTGACATACTTTATTTTGGTTATTTTGCGCTTGTGAAACTGTTTACAGTCCTTTTATGTTGTGCGTTTCACTTGGTCCGCTTTCTATACCACACCACTCGTTTGTATAAACACGCTTCCTCTCTGCACACCCACGCTTTCCCGCTGACATTCGTCTCCTGAACGCGGCTACTTGAATGTTTGGGTAAGATGCACGCTCTTCGAATTTCGTTTCCTGTCCCGTTATTCACTCGAGTAATGCGCACAAATCGGGTGTTTAACGGTGATTTCAGCTTGCATGGTGGATGTTTTTAGAACGTTCTCCACGTTATGAGTGCACTTCCCACGTATTTTCCTCCTTCAGTTCTGCTTTCACTTGGTGTATCTTTTTTGTGTTCACGACTTCTTAAGCAACTGATTTCATCACGTATTTTCCCCTTTCAGTTCTGGATACAGTTTTTCACTCGATGTATCTTTCTTTATGTTCACGATTCTGAAGCTACTGATTTCACCTTGTTTTGCTCCCTGCGGAATCTATCACTCCTGGTTCTATCTTCTAGCTTCTTTTAATCGAATTCAATTTATTTTAGAAGGTAATGCCCCCCTTCCTGAAACAGTGTTTGGTTTCCTTACAGATAAACTACATTCCCCTGATGAAGGGACATCCGTCCCGAAATGCATTTGGATTTGGGATTTTGAGACGTTTGTGATGAATGATATACTGAGTCTATATGATGAAAATATACGACCCTTTGGATTAAAATATACTGATGAAAAAATTCTGATGAATTATCTGGTCTTTTGAATCTGAATAAACCTTGGAAAAACTGGAAGTCGTCTACCTCTATAGGAGCACCTACAGGATACAGTGCGGGAATCTCTCACACTTCCCTGGTATAAGCCAGCTATTTTACCATATGTAACCCCTTGAATACCAAATGAAAGGACAGCACACAGGTTATATATAAAATATATATGTATTTATTATTAACCCCTCTGAACTCTTTATGAGGTCAGAGGCCAAAGCACATAACAAGTTACTCAATCATCATACAATAAGTTGCACAAAATACAGTCGAGCCCTAGGGGCGTTGCAAACCATATACTAAAATAGTGGTATAAGGACCACGCCACGAACAGGGAGTAGGCCTAAGACATCGCTGGGGCTACGCTGTACTACCAAAGGTTAGGAAGTAGGAGGCCCACGGGATGCGTGTGCAGTGTCTAAACACACACGTGAGTTACCATAGGGATACAATGGGAACGTAAGAGTTAGAAACTAGTTGATTTAGGACACTTCCGGATGGACTAAGAGAACGTTACTCAAAACTAAGACAGTCAATACCCACAGGAGCACCGGAGTACTCGCGTTACATCACCCACAGGAGCTGGGTGCATAGGTGTCAAGTTGTGTCGGGTTTCGTCGCTGAATCCTATGGAGACCTGTAAAAAGATGCTGCAGGCGACCAGGAGAGAAGTGTCCGGGTGGATCGAGGATGAAGAGTACCTGAAAGCAGAGGGGACAGAGTCTGGGTCACTAGCCAGTGACCAGGAAGGAACCAGGCGATGTCTGGTGCGATCAGGTGAAGATGCGAAGCTTGTCTCTTCAGCCACATGGACCAGGAGGCATCGACCAGGCGCTGGATACGGACTGTCCCACGAAGGATCTCGCTGTCGGCAGTGTCTGCTTCCGGATTGGAGTCAACAGGCCTTGGCAAATACAACCCACGCAGGAATCGAATATTCGCTTTGAGGTAGACCAGCAAGGTCTGTGGAGCTTCTTTTCAGGGAAGCAGGAGCAAGCCTGGAGCAACCAAGCAAGCGGTTCAAATTCAAAGGTTCGTCGTCACAGAGGCCACTAGGCAACGGGCAAGTGACTGGACAGACGCGTCGAGCACAAAAGTACTAGCAGGCCCCACGCGGCACTCGGTGAGTGTGGGGGGCTGTGCGTCGGTGCAGAAGGTGTTCGGGGCTGGGGCTTCTCAATCCCCAATGCACAACTTCGAGGATCCCTCGGAAGCTGCACAAGTAGCAATGAGCAGGTTTTCCAAGAGGTCCGGTCCCACGTCTCTCGTCGCCTCGACGGGTCTCTGCTTTGCTGTGGCTGTGGATCGGGGTCAAAGAAGTCTGCAAGTCCAGGTCTTGTCGGGCTCTGTGTTCGGGCTCCGACGGGAGCGTCAACAAAGCAAACAGCAGATTGCTTGATGGTGCATGTTTGCACAGAGTGGTCACTCCTTGACAACAAGGGAGATTCTTCAGTCTTCTAGTTGCAGTAGAATGTTGAAGGTCCGGAGTTTCGTTTCAAGTTTCAGTTCAGGATAAATCTAAAGTCTCTTGACTCAGCTCCGACCTTTATACCAATGAAAGGGGCTGGATTGCCTGCTAGGTTCCTCATATGGGTGGGACCAGGGAAGGGGGTGGTTACACCCCTTTCCCTTTGTCCAGTTTCGTGCCAGAGCTGGGGCTGGAGTGCTCCAGCAGCTGGTTTCAACCGGACTATGCATGGAGCACCTTGTGTGCCCCAGGCAGTGTCTCATTTCATTCAGCCCTCCCTGCCCCAATACACTACGGCCTGTCTGGGGTGGTGCCAGCACCTCCCAAGGCAGGAAGGAATATGCTTCAATAGATTGCCACCTGGTGTTGGGCTCGGATGATTGCAGGTTGTGGTCTTCTTGGAAGAAGTCTTGGTAGTCACGAGATAGGTGACTCCTCCCTTGGACAATACTGCGCATGGTCATCGACTCCATCCTCAGATTGTTTTTCGCCATGATGGGAAATGAATATGCTACTTACCAGTATGCATCTGTTCTTGGCATGTAGGGCTGCTGACATTCATATCTATTGCATTAGATCGCCGCCTAATGTTGGGTCCCGATGATTGCAAATTGTTGTCCTGGAGAAGTCTTCGAAGTATCATGGGATAGGTGGCTCCTCCCCTTTACTACAGTGCGCATGGGCATCCTCTCCATCCTCAGATTGTTTTTCGCCATTGTGGCAGAGATGGAGTAATACAGTAAGTGATGTCCATGCTAAAAAGAAATTCTGAATGCTACAGCTGCAAACAGGCGCCGGGAGGAGGGCGGGCGATATGAATGTCACTGCCCTACATGCCAAGAACAGATGCATACTGGTAAGTAGCATATTCAGTTCGAGGCATGTGGGCTGCTGAATTCATATCTATTGCATAGAATATATAGCAGTCCCTCCATTAGCGGCGGCCGCCCGTGCCAGCTGCAGCAGTCTGAAAAAGTGTTTTGAGAACAGCCTGTCCTACAGCTGCCTGCTGTCTAGAGTGTACATCTACGCAGTAGTGTTTTGTAAATGTATGAATAGTGGACCATGTGGCTGCTCTACGTATCTCCTCTAGTGGAATGTTCCCTAGGAAAGCCATGGATGCTCCTAACTTGCGTGTGGAGTGTGCACGTGGAGGAATCGTTAAAGTGCGTTTAGCTTTTTTATAGCAAATTTGTATACACTTAACGATCCATCTGGCTATTCCTGATTTTGAAATGGAATTGCCTTTATGCTGTGGAGCGAAGGCGACGAACAGTTGTTTCGTTTTTCTGAAATCTTTAGTTCTCTATATAATACATGAGGGCCCTTTTCACATCTAATGTGTGTAGGCATCTCTCTGCAACATTTTTTGGATTTGGGTAGAAAACTGGCAGTTCTATGGTTTGGTTCATGTGGAACTGCGAAATCACCTTAGGCATAAAAGTGGGGTTTGTACGTAAAACAACTCTGTTTGGGTGAACCTGTATGAATGGCTCTTGAATGGTTAGCGTCTGGAGTTCACTAACTCTTCTGAGTGAGGTAATGGCTACTAGGAAAGCCACTTTCCAGGTTAAAAATTGAATCTCACAGGAATGTAGAGTTTCAAAGGGTGGCACTTGAGTCTTGTGAGAACCAGGTTGAGGTTCCAGACTGGTGAAGGTGGAAGTCTTGGAGGGATTACTCTCTTGAGTCCCTCAAGAAAGGCTTTAATTGCAGGTACTCTGAATAGAGATAGGTGCTGCCTGTTTTGCAGGTAGGCTGCTACTGCGGATAGATGTATGCGGATGGAACTTTAAGCCAGATTACATCTGTATAAATGCAACAGATAACAAATAATGTTCGGAATAGATGCATCTAGTGGGTTAATGTCATTATTGTTGCAGTATATGACAAACCTTTACCATTTCGCCACATAACATGCTCTAGTCGTGGGTCTTCTCGCCTCCTTTATGATATTCATGCAGTCTGGGGGCAAGTTGAGGTATCCAAATTCTAGGACCTCAGGAGCCAGATCGCCAGGTTGAGCTGTTGCGGATCTGGGTGCTGAATTTCGCCATGGCTCTGTGTCAAAAGTCTGGGTGTTAGTTGCAGCCTTTGATGAGGCACCACGGAAAGGTCTACGAGCGTGGTGTACCATGGTTGGCGTGCCCACGTTGGAGCAACCAGGATGAGTGTCATCGAGTGTTGCCTCAGTTTGCGTGCCACTAGCGGAATCAATGGCGCTGGGGGAAAAGCGTACGCAAACCTGCCTGACCAGTTCATCCATATCGCATTGCCCTGCGACTGCGGATGTGGGAACCTGGCGGCGAAGCTTTGGCATTTTGCGTTTTCCCTTGTGGCGAATAGGTCTATCTCTGGATGACACCACTGATGGAAGTACGGCTGGAGTACTGATGGATGTATCTCCCACTCGTGCATCTGGTGGCTGTGCCTGCTGAGCAGGTCCGCCATTTGGTTGTCCTTGCCCGGGAGGTGTTCCGCCATGAGGAACATGTTCCTCTGAATGGCCCACTTCCACATGCTCTGAGCCAGGTGAGACAACTGTGGAGAGTGTGTTCCTCCCTGCTTCTGTATGTAGTACATGGCAGTCATGTTGTCCGTCCGGATCAACACGACTGTTGCACAGATGTACTTTAAGGCTTTTAGTGCCATGAAGATTGCCATCAGCTCTAGAAGGTTGATGTGCATCATCTTCTGCTGTGTGGCCATGGTCCCTGCACTGTGTAATGGAGTACATGAGCTCCCCATCCCTGGAGACATGCGTCTGTTGTCAGTGTCACCTGTGGTACAGGATCTTGGAACGGTCGGCCCTTGCAAAGGTTTTGTGGATTCCCCCAATTCAGAGAGTTGTATGCCCGACCGGTCACCAACACTAGGTCTTTAAACTGCCCTTGAGCCTGGTTCCACTGACGTGCCAAGCACTCCAGAAGCGGGCGCATATGTAGTCTCGCGTGCAGGACTATGAAGATGCAGGAGGCCATCATGCCTATCAACTGCCTGAAGCGAGTGTTGAGGTCTGAATTTTTGTATCAGCAATTGCATGCTGTGTATCCTCACTGAATTCGGCTGAGCTTTGGCTGCCAGAGTGTCTATCGTTGCGTCCAGGTACTGCCGTAAGTGGGCAGGTTGAAGATGTAACTTGGGGTAATTCAGTGAGAATCCCAGATCGTGAAGGAGGTGAATGGTGTGGGACACGTGGCTGGCACACAGCTGGGCCGACTTTGCTTCAATAAGCCAGTCGTCCAGATAAGGGTAGACATGTATGTGCTGTCTCCTTAGGTGTGCTGCCACTGTCGCTAGGCACTTGGTGAATACTCTGGGTGCCGTTGTCACTCCGAAGGGGAGGACCTTGAACTGATAGTGTTGATCCTGAATGGTGAACCTGAGATACTTTCTGTGGGAAGGGTGCATGGGAATGTGAAAGTATGCATCTTTGAGATCCAGTGTTGCGAAGAAATCTCCCTGACTTTAAAAGCGGTAGGACCTGCTGTAAGGTGAGCATGTGAAAGTGCTCTGACAGAATGTATTGGTTCAGGGGTCGTAGGTAGAGTATGGGCCTGAGAGACCCGTCCTTTTTTGGAATCAAGAAGTATAGAGAGTACACCCCTGATCCTTGCTCCACTAGAGGCACGAGCTCTATGGCTCCTTTTAGCAGCATACTGACGACCTCTTGCTGCAATAAGAGTAAGTGCTCTGCGGACATAGGACGGTGTCTTGGTGGAATGCTGGGTGGAGTGGCTGTAAGCTATAGACAATACCCGTACTGTAAAATATCTCGTACCCACCTGTCTGTGGTGATGGATTTCCATACAGACAGGAACTGTCGTAGTCTCCCCCCGACAGGTGTTAGATGGTCGGGGGGCAGTGACAAGGAGTCACTGTTTGGTATTGGCAGAGGATCTGGAGTTGTTGTTTCCTCTTCCTCTGCCCTTGACGTTATTTCCTCTATATCCACCCCTGGGATTTTTATTGTAGGTGGATTGTGTACCTCCCTTGTTATATTGCGTCTGTTGGGTGTTTTGGCCCCTTGAGGGTCCTCCGTTATTGGAGCGACGAAAGGAACCACCCTGAAACTGCTGCGACTGCAGAGCTCCCATGGATTTAGCAGTTTCGGTGTCCTTTTTAATTTTCTCTAGGGTGGCATCAACCTCAGGGCCAAACTAGTCAGTGTTAACTGGCTGATTAAGAATGGTGGTCTGTATTTCCGGTTTGAAACCAGATATCCTCAACCAAGCATGTCGCCTTAGCATGACGCTAGTGTTTATAGCCCTAGCTGCAGTGTCAGCTGTGTCTAGTGCACACTTGATGGAAGCGTTGGAGATCAGCTTCCCCTCCTGAACTAACAGCTCTGCTCCTTCCTTGAATTGGTCTGGGAGGTGCTGTAATAATGTCTCCAGAGTATCGTAGTGTGACCGATCATATCTGGCCAGAAGCGCCCGAGTATTAGCAATACGCCAGATGTTTGCAGCCTGTGCTGCCACTCTTGCCAGACGTTTCCAGTATCTTTGACTCTCACATGCCTCGTACTGATAGTTAGTAGAAGTAAAGAGAAAAGGATGTTGAATATGCTACTTACCAGTATGCATCTGTTCTTGGCATGTAGGGCTGCTGACATTCATATCTATAGCATAGATCGCCACCTAGTGTTGGGTCCGGATGATTGCACATTGTTGTCCTGGAAGAGTCTTCGAAGTATCACGAGATAGGTGGCTCCTCCCCTGGACTACAGTGCGCATGGGCATCAACTCCATCCCCAGATTGTTTTTAGCCATTGTGGCGAAGATGGAGTGTAACAGTGTGAGCGATTACCATGTTATAGTAAGTGTAAATTCTGCAGACGCTACAGGCGCCGGGGAGGAGGGCGGGCGATATGAATGTCAGCAGCCCTACATGCCAAGAGCAGATGCATACTGGTAAGTAGCATATTCAGTTCGAGGCATGTGGGCTGCTGAATTCATATCCATAGCATAGAATACATAGCAGTCCCTCCATTATCGGCGGCCGCCTGTGCCAGCTGCAGATGTTTGAAAAAGTGTCTTTAGAACAGCCTGCCCTACAGCTGCTTGGAGTACACATCTACACAGTAGTGTTTAGTAAATGTGTGTGGGGTAGACCATATGGCTGCTCTACAAATGTCTTCCAAAGGGATATTACCAAGGAAAGCCATGGAGGCCCCCAACTTGCGGGTGGAGTGGGCTCTGGGGGGGACTGTTAAAGTGCGCTTAGCTTTTTGGTAACAAATTTGAATGCACTTTACGATCCACCTGGCTATACCTGCTTTGGAAATGGGGTTGCCCTTGTGCTGGGCAGAAAAGGCAACAAAGTTGTTTAGTCTTCCTTAAATCTTTGGTTCTATCAATGTAGTACATCAAAGCTCGTTTGACGGCAAGAGTGTGGAGCATTCATTCGGCTACCGACTCTGGGTTTTGAAAGAACCCAGGCAGTTCAATAGTTTGATTGACGTGGAACTGTGAAATTACTTTAGGAAGAAATTTAGGGTTAGTGCGTAGGACTACCCTGTTAGAGTGAATCTGTATGAATGGCTCTTGTACAGTGAGCGCTTGGAGTTCACTTACACGTCGCAGCGACGTGATGGCTATTAGGAAAGCCACTTTCCATGTTAAAAACTGAACCTCGCAAGAATGCAGAGGCTCAAAAGGTGGGCCCATCAGCCTGGTGAGGACCACATTAAGGTTCCATACAGGAGCTGGTGGGGTCCTGGGAGGAATGACCCGTTTCAGTCCTTCAAAAGCTTTAACGGCAGGCACTCTGAAAACGGAGAGATGCTGCCTGTTTTGGAGATAAGCTGCTATGGCGGATAAATGTATCCGAATGGAAGCATATGCTAGATTACATTTGTAAAGATGTAACAAATAACAAATGATGTCGTGAGTAGATGCATCTAGCGGGTTGATGTTGTGTTCTGCACAGTAAAAGACAAACCGCTTCCATTTTGCTGCATAGCATGCTCTGGTGGTGGGCTTTCTTGCCTCCCGTATGATATCCATGCAGTCGGGAGGCAAGTTAAGGTAGCCAAATTCTAAGACTTCAGGAGCCAGATCGCCAGGTTGAGCTGTTGCGGATCTGGATGCTGAATGTCGGCATGGCTCTGCGTCAAAAGTCTGGGTGTGAGGTGCAGCCTTTGATGCGGTACCACGGATAGTTCTAGAAACGTGGTGTACTGTAGGAAGGTAAATCCCTGACTATGGTTGCCCCCAACTTTTTGCCTGGTGTTTTGCTGGTTTTCTGACTTAGTTGACCTGGGGCCCTGCTATTCAGGACCCCAGGCCTACTGCTCTCTCTGTAAAATGGATTCCATGTACCTTAGGTACATATCTAAATTGGATACTGAGTCACCTTATCAGTCCCTGTACAGTGTACCTTAGGTACCCAGGGCATAGGTGTACCCAGGGCCTACCAGGGGCTGCAGCATGTATTATGCCACCCCTGGCTGGCCATCCAAATCTGACACAACTGGCTGCTTGACAGCTGGGGCAAGGTGGTGTAATCACCCTTTGCTTTAGATATAGTATACCTATATCTAACCCTAAAATGGACACACAGATCTCCTATCAGTCACTCCTAGGGCAGGCCTTAACAATCCTGAAGGCAGAGTGCTTGGAATCGTGTGAGATGGTGCTCTGGCATGAGCTGAGCCTGTCTGCGGCTTTCGGGATCCATCCCTTAGCCGTTTCCATGATATCGCATACCATATACTCTTAAGTGCATTATAATCCTCGCGGTTATGTGCCAACTCTGGTATCGCTTTATCAAAACATGTCGAGTAAGGTGTCATACGAATTGGAATACTAACCCCTCGCCAATTCTGGCGACGGGGTTAGCATTCCACCCTTCTAGAGGGACACGACATGTATGTAACCCCTAACCCCGGTTAAAGTCAGACAGAGCCTTAGCATCCACAAAATGGATGCTGCCACCGAGACACAAGTCTGCCCTCCTGCTGCTGGGAGTCCTCCCAGAGCAGGAGATAAGGACAAAGGGTTTCCTGCCAGGGGCGGTGCCAGCACCGTCCCAGACAGGGTTTTGTGTATTGTAGGTAGGCAGGGCTTTAGAGGAAGGTGACTGCACGTGGCACCCCGGTGCTCACTGTGCATAGGCTGGCTGGAACCAGTTCCAGGGTCACTCCAGACCCTGTGCTGGGGAAAAGCCCGCCAAGGAAGTGGGTGTAACCACCCCCCTCCTAGTCCCACCCATAGGGCAGGACTTAGTCGCGTGCCAGCCCCTTTTTACAGGATAAAGGTAGAGACTGGCCCCCTTCCAAATCAGATCATCTTTGAATCCTGAAACTACTTTCTGCGAAAGGAACTCAAGACTTCTTCCTAAGATTTCTCCCTTGTGACTAAGGAGTAGTCACCCTGCACCCGCAGGCACCATCTAAGAACACTGCGGTCTGCTGCAAGTCCTTCCTCCGGAATCCGACTGCCCAGCTCGACGAGAACCGGCTTCCCTGGCACCTCTGACCTCTACCCACCTCTACAGCCCAGCTGAGAACCGTGGGTGCGACGAGACCTCAAGGGACCGGCCATCTGCAAGACTGCACGACTTCTTTCCAGCAAGCCCGCCGAGTGAATTCCTGGTGAGTGCTTTGGGGTCCGAGAAGCCCCCACCCTGAGCAGCTCCAGCACCGAAGAGCAGCCCCCCAGCATCTCCACGATCTGCGTGGGGCCCTTCTGCTTTTTACTGCTCACCGCGTTGTTTGGCTACTAGCCCGCTGGCTTGTGGCCTTCCTGACGACGCCCGACGACATTTCTGCTGCTGGTCTGGTTGCTCCAGACTGGCCCTTGCTTCCCTCCATCGGAGAAGTACCCTGGACCCTCCTGGTCCACTCAAGACGCCATTTTAGGTCCACCGCGTGGGCCTTGCATTTGCCAAGACTTGTTGCCCAATCCTGGGTCCAGCGACGTCGACAGCAAGAACCTTCGTGGGACAGCTCGCACCTCCATCCTGGTCGCCGACAACGCCTCCTGGTCCGAGAGACTGCAGAGCCCAGCAGCGCCCACTCACCTGACTGCGGTGACTTCGCCCGGTGCCATCCTGGTGCCCACTTAATCACTGGCTAGTGATTCAAGAACTTGGTCCCCTCTGCTTTCAGGTTTTCTTCTTCCTTGATCCAGGCTTGGATCCATCGAACTTTTCTTCACTGGTCGCCTGCCAGCAACTTCTTCCTTCCAGGCTCCTGGTCCGGCAACGAGATCCCCGACGTCTTTTCAGACCTATGCAGCTGCAGCCCCTGGGCTAGGTAACTTCGGCACTCCGGTGTCCCAGCATAGCCTCACTATCCTAGGGTCAGGATCCACTGTCGTTTTCTTCCTACCAGGTCGGGTTCGCCCGTGAACACTAACTTTGCCTTTACTAGCCTCCATAGACTTTGTCCCGCATCCCGCGTGAGAGTGCACACTCTGCACCCGAGTCCCCTGGGTCTCCTAGTAGTAATCTAACGATTCCCTAGTCCAGTCCTAGCGATTCCAAAGCCTATTAGAACTGTTACTTACCTGCTAGTAATTCGCATTCCACTTTTAAAGTATATGTTTTTTCGTGCCCCTCGGGCATTTGTGTATAACGTGCTAACTTAAAGTATTTTCGTAAGAGTTTTGTTGTGTGCTTAGCTCCCTGTCTCATAAAGAGCCAGGGTAGTCTTGTTATAAATAAATACACTGTTTATTTTCATAACAACTTGTGTGGTGTCCTTTCACTGGGTGTTCAAGGGGTAATGTGATGGTAAAACAGCTGGCTTAACACGCCCTCTAGAGTCTTAGCCTTAGACTGCTCGTATCCATGCTACTAGGATAGCTGGTCTATAAGGTTGACTTACAACCAATCATCAATAAGGGTTGTTTGGACTGATATATAGTGATCACTAGAATAGTGAGCACTGCACATCAGGCCAACTTCTCACATTGGTGAGCAGCGGTTGGGATTTGAGCTTGCTGTTTTACCACACATGCCCTAAGAATATCTTGTGAAAGATCACATAAGTACTAAAGGTACATATAACTTAGCTTAGAATACTCTGAGTTCTACTGAACCAGCTGTTGTAGCTCCTAGGGCCTAGCACACCCTAAACTACAACTCTAGCAAGGGATCAGTAGGCAAACATATAGTGTAGGTAAGTGCACCACTTACACCTCACTAGAAAAGCATGTCTACCCAGGGAGAATCTACTGAGACTCCCCTGGTCAGTGTTGACCCTCCACAGGTCACTTCAAGATATGCAGCTCTCAGTTTCCAGGAGATGAGACAGATCTGTGTCTCCAGAAAACTGAAGCAGGGGTCTAACCCCACCACTCCCTTTCTGATAGGTCTCTTAGAGACATATGATGCCAGAAAGCTTTCTCAGTTACATGAGAACATGCCAGCCTTAGAGGGAACCTCTGGGGATCCAGACCTCCCCAACACTGATTCAGCAGTTGAGGAGGAGGATCAAGAGGTACTCTCTGGGGATGAGGTAGACAAAGGTCTTGAGGTAGTCAGAAGGCTAACCAGGGCCAACTTAGACTTGCTTGGGCTAGGATCTGGGGGACCCCCAGTACTGACCCTAAGTAGGCCTAACCTTGGAGTTAGGAGAGATAGATCTCTTTCTAGGGACTCCATTAGATCTCTGCACTCTAATGCCTCTTCTCAGGGGAGAAGGAACTCTCCCCAGAGGAGATTGACTTCCCCTCAGAGAAGAGAGCATGAAGCAAGGATGAGACAAGCTAAACTGAGGATTGAAAGGGAAGAACTTGCCCTGGCCAAAGAGAAGCTTGCCTTTGCTAGAGAGCAGCAGATGTGTGGGTTAGCTCCCACTGGTGGCAGCAATCTCCCAAGAGATAGAGAGAAGGGTTTAGATACTAAACACCTGACTAAAATAGTGCCCCCCTTTAAGCAAGGGGATGATATCCAGAAATGGATGGCTGCTCTGGAGAGGGCCTGCACTGTGCAGGGCATTCCCCAGAGTCAGTGGGCAGCTATATTGTGGCTCTCCTTTGATGGCAAAGGTAGAGATAAGCTCCTCACTACTAGAGTTGAGGATGCTAACAATTACCAGGTCCTGAAAAATGCACTGGTTGATGGGTTTGGCTTAACCACTGAGCAGTACAGGTTGCTGTTCAGAGACACCCAGAAAACTCAGTCTCAGGACTGGTCTGACTTTGTTGATTGTGCCACTAAGGCTTTGGAAGGCTGGCTACTGGGTAGTAAGGTTACTGATTTCAAGGGATTGTATAATCTAATTATGAGAGAGCAAGTCTTAAATAATTGTCAGAACCAGTTATTACACCAGCACCTGGTAGACTCTGATCTGACCTCTCCACAAGAATTGGGTAAGAGGGCAGACAAATGGGTCAGAACCAGGATTAGGCCCAAGAACCAAGGTGGTGACCAGAAAAAGGAATCAACCAAGCCTCAAGAGAAGGGTGGGAATAAATCTACAGATCAAACCACATCAGGGCCCCAAAAATCCTCCGAGGGGGGTGGGTCCCAAAATCCTTCCAACAACCAGAAGAAACCTTATTGTTATCCCTGTAAACAGGTGGGTCATTTAAAAACTGACAGCAGTTGCCCAAAGAATAACAATAAGGAAAACATACCCCCAAGTAACATTCCCAAACCTCCTGTTACTACTAGTAGTAATCCCCCAGGTGATGGGAGTGCCCCCAAGAATTTGGGTGCATTTACTTTGGGAGTTCCTGGGGACTCTGGCCTAACCAGGTCCCCTGACTTAGATACTCTTGTCTGTGAGACTGGCATGGGGTTTGCCAACTTCACAACTTGTCCCAACACTTTGGGCAAGTACAGACAGGAGCCCCTCATCAATGGTATAAAAGTTGAGGCCTATAGAGATACAGGGGCTAGCATCACTATGGTGACTGAGAGTCTAGTCCCCTCAAGGCAACTTTTACCTGGTGCCACATACCAGGTGACCAATATTGATGGAGTACAGAGAGATCATCCCATGGCAGTGGTCAATCTCAGCTGGGGAGGTGTCACTGGCCACAAGAGAGTGGCAGTGTCACCAAACTTGCCTGTAGATTGCCTACTGGGGAATGATTTAGAGCTCTCAGCCTGGGCTGAAGTTGAGCAAGAAACCCATTCTAAAATGGTAAATACCCATGGTAAGGTTAGTGGGGCAGTGATAGCCACAGCCCCAGTCCAAGATGTCCTCCCTGAACAGGGCAGGAGGGTTGTGCCAGTCACAACCCAATCTCAGACAACTTCCTTCCCAGAACAGGTTGTCAAGGCTGTGATGGTCACAGCCCACACCCAAACTGAGCCCCCTCCTGAAAAGGTTGGGAGAGTTGTGATGGCCACAGCTCAAACTCAGACAGATGATAGTGTTGTGAAGCCTGAAACTATGGATCACTCCACTCAGACAGAGTATTGAGGAGGAAGAGAAATCTCCCTCCCACCAGACTTTAGGAAAGGATCAGCCTCCTCAGGGAACTGATCTGACCCCTTGTGAAGAAACTGCCACAGAGGTAGTCAGGCCTAGCCTGGCAGAACCCCTGATGTCAGTGGACCCTTCCAAGGTGGGACCCAGTCTGGAGCAGGTAAGAAATGCGTTACTTACCTGTAACAGCAGTTATCCAGTATTGGTGTCTTTCATAGATTCACATGCCTGAATCATTCCCCGTCGTCGAGATGGGAGCCCCGGTAATAGAAAAGTAATGTCCTATAGACATACATAGAGAAAAATAGGCCTAAGGGCCTTGCCCCAGTAGCCTATCTATGTCCTTTTGTGAAAAGGACCAAATTCCAAAGGTAGCCAATCAGCTACCACCTCCCTCTAGAACCTTCCTGCCAGGAGCCTCAGTCTCTCAGATTTTCGTACGCACCAAGCTAGGTAGACGTAAGATATGCTCTGTAGTGAGAGATGAGTCCTTCCTGGGGAGGTGGGAGGGTTGCATGTGAATCTATGAAAGACACCAATACTGGATAACTGCTGTTACAGGTAAGTAACGCATTTCTTATCCAGTATTATGGGTGTCTTTCATAGATTCACATGCCTGAATCAGAATAGCAAGCAATACATTATGCACATATGCGATGGAATATAACAGTCTGAGATAATACATATCATGTGACTAGATACCATCAGTAATATAGAGAGTAAAGTAAATAAATGTGCATACCATTGCAGGACGGTGGGAAGTAGGAAGGCTCATCTTACTGGAAGAGATGGCGAAGTACAGCTTGGCCCACAGCTGCATCCTGCATCAGTTCCGTGTCCAGGCAGTAGTGTCTGGTAAAGGTGTGCGGCGATTTCCAGGTGGCCGCTCTGCAGATATCCAGAATCGGTACACCAGCGAATAGTGCTGCCGATGTGGACACAGCTCTCGTGGAATGTGCTCGGACTGAGGAATGTAATGGACGTCCGGCTTTGTCATGACAAAATGCAATTGTTGCCGATATCCATCTGGAAATGGATTGTTTGGAGAGTGGCATGCCTTTTCTCGGCCTGCTGAAGGCAACGAAAAGTTGTTTGGTCTTTCTGAAAGCTTTTGTTTTGTCCAGGTAAAATTTTAGACATCTCTTAATGTCCAAAGAGTGAAGAGATCTTTCCGCCACTGTGCCTGGGTTCGGGAAGAATGAGCGAAGCACAAGCGGTTCATTGAGATGGAAGTCCGAGGGGACTTTAGGAATGAAACGTGGGTTGGTTCTTAAGATGACTCTGTCTTCTCTAAATTGCAAGAAAGGATCCTGTATCGAAAGAGCTTGCAACTCACTGACTCTTCTGGCTGATGTTAGAGCTAAAAGAAGTGCAGTTTTCCAGGAAATGTATTTGAGTTCAGCCCTATGGATAGGTTCAAATGGATGTTTCATTAACTGATTGAGTACAATATTCAGATGCCACGTTGGTGGTATTCGTCTTGGTCTAGGGAAAGATCTGTAAAGCCCTTTAAGGAACTGTTTTATCAGTCTGTTGGACCATAGTGAAGGGCCTTTTGAAGACCTGGTGAAGCGAGAGATTGCTGCCAGGTGTACCCTGATGGAAGCATGCGCAAGACCTGTTTGGGCCAGATGCAGGAGATAAGGCAGTATCTGCTCTGGAGTGATTCTAAAAGGGTGTATATTGTTGTCTTTACACCAAATACAAAAGCGCTTCCATTTCAAGGAATAAGTTTTGTTCGTGCTAACTGCTCTTGCTTTAGCTAGGACTTCTTTGCACTCCTGCGGGATGTTTAGGTGACAGAATTCTCGGTACTCAGGAGCCAAGCCGATAATCTGAGAGATGTCAGATTCGGGTGGAGTATCTGGCCTTTGGACATCGAGAGTAGAGAAGGATGTTGAGGCAGTTGGATTGATGGACGGACTGAGAGGCGTCGGAGGTCCGCGAACCAATGTTGTCTCGGCCAGTATGGGGCCATGAGAATCAATGTGCAATGCTCCATTTTCATCTTCCGGATGACTCTGCTGATCAGGGGAAATGGCGGAAACGCGTACGCAAACACGTTGCGCCATGCGATGGAAAATGCATTTCCTAATGACCCCTGTTGGGGATGCCAACTTGCGAAGCTTTGGCATTTTTTGTTCTCCTTGGTGGCAAAGAGGTCTATTTGAGGTGTTCCCCATGCCGAGAAGATGTTGTCTAGAACTTGCTGGTTCAGTTCCCATTCGTGGGACATTGACCTCTGTCTGCTGAGAGCGTCTGCTATGACGTTGTCTTTTCCTGGGACATACTCCGATGTTAATGTGATGTTGTTGAGCAGTAGCCAGCTCCAAATTTTTTGTGATTCGCGAGACAGCGTCAGCGAGCGTGTCCCTCCCTGCTTGTTTAAGTAGTGCATTGTGGTCGTGTTGTCTGTCCTCACTAGCACTGCAGAATTTTTGATGCGAGGGAGGAATGCCTGTAGGGAGTGAAGGACTGCACGTAGTTCTAGGAGGTTGATATGCAGAGCCTTCTCTTGCTCCGACCATCTGCCGCTGATTTGTAAGTCTTGAAGGACTGCACCCCAGCCTTCGAGAGAAGCGTCCGTCGTTATGACGTGTGGAGTTTCTGGTAACAAGAACGTAAGACCTTTGGATAGGTTCTTGTGCTTCATCCACCAGCCCAGCATCTCGGATATCTGTCGAGTGACGACTATGTGATCCTCGAAGGAATCTGTACATTGGGTCCACTGTTTGGTCAGGGCCTCCTGAAGGGGGCGCATTCTGAGCCGACAGTGAGGGATGAGTAGAATGCAGGAAGACATCATCCCTAGAAGAGATTTGAAAATCCTTGGCGTTGGAAGACAGCTGTGCGTCCGTGAGAGACGGTGCTTTCACCAGCCAGTCGTCTAGGTAGGGGAAGACCTGGTGATTCTGTTGTCTCAGGTAAGCTGCCACAGGAGCCAGGCACTTTGTAAAAATGCGAGGTGCTGATTTGAGGCCAAATGGGAGGACACAAAATTGGTAATGGAGACCTGCTACTTCGAATCGTAGGAATTTTTTGTGTCGTTTGTGTATTGGGACATGGTAATATGCATCTTGCAGGTCCAAAGATGTCATAAAGTCTCCTTCCTCCAGGGAGCCTAAGATTTCCTGGATAGTCACCATACGAAACGATTGGCTTTTCAGGAAGGCATTGAGTGCCCTGAGATCTAGAATGGGCCTCCATTTCTTCTTTTTCTGTTGGATTAAAAAGAAGCGGGAATAAAATCCCTTTCCCTTTTGAGCTGATGGGACTCGCTCTATTGCTCCCTTTTTTATCATGGAAGAGATTTCCTGCAGTAGCAGACGAAGGTGTCTGTGATGATGTTTGTGAGGAGGGGTGAACGGTGGGATGGAGTTGAATTCCAAGGTGTGACCGTGTTGAATCAATTGTAGTACCCACCGATCCGTCGTAATCCTTTTCCAATTTTGGAGGAAATGTGTTAGCTTGCCACCAATTTTGAGCGGACCGGACGGTGGGGGGACTGGCTGCGGGAAATGGTCATTGTCTTCCGCCAGCCGTTTTCTTTTGCGATTTGCCTCTGAAGTTCGGTCTCCCGTAGGGGGTCTGACGACTTTGTTGTTGCTGTCGCTGTGGATATTGGGAGCGATTTTGATTATATGTGGATTTGCCTTGATAAGATCCTCTGTACGTGGATTGTCCTCGTCCTCTGTGCCCTCGAAAGGACTGGTTCCTGAATTGTAAAGTCCCGAGAGCCCTTGCAGTATCGGTGTCTTTCTTTATCGTCTGCAAGGCTTCATCTATTTTAGCACCAAATAGTAGTTGTCCGTCATAGGGCATATCTACAACTTTGGTTTGTACTTCCTGTCTGAAGGACGTCGCTTTGAGCCAACCTTGCCTGCGCAAAACTGCGGCACCTGCAAGCTGTCTGAAGCCTGTCATGGCGACATCGACAGCTGAGTCTATGATTTCTGATGCCGATATTTGACCTTCATGAAGGAGTGCCTGGACCTCATTTTTCAAGTCATCAGGCACGTGCGTGAGATATGGAGCAATATCTTCCCATAGTTGCCTATTGTATCTGCCCAGCAGAGCAATAGCGTTGGCCACTTTGACCGTCATGGCTGACGTTGTGGAGAAGCGTTTGCCTATGCCATCCAATTTCCTGCCCTCCTTGTCTGGTGGTGCTGAGAGTGGCGAGGATGGGTTTCTGGAGTTCTTCTGGGCGGCTTGAGTGACGACCGAATCAGGTTTTGGATGTGAATTAAAACAAGTGGCTGCCGTTGACGGAGCCCTATATTTTTTGTCCAGTCTAGGGACCACTATAGAAACAGATGCAGGTGTTTGCATGAGTTGTAGCCCCTGTTCCCAGATATGTTCTATTATGGGAATGGATCGTGCCTCCTTTCTTATGGGGTCTTTGAAGTCATACAAGAAACAATCTGTTACTTTTGTTTCCATTGCCATGTGAAATCTGGTGGCCGCTCTCTCTATTAAATTGTGGAATCCACCGATATCCACTGGTGGAGAGTCTGATGTGCTGGGTTCCGGTGTGGCCGGAGAATGAGCAACGTAATCCTCATCATCTCTGTTTTGAGAGAGGTCATCTCTAACCTCACCTTCCTCAGGAGGTTCGTCGTCATCATCAGAGGATTGTATGTTGTGAACCTGTTCAGTATCTTGAGGAATAACCAAAGGCGTTGGTCTTGCCCTTGGTGATCTTTGCTGTGTGGAAGATTCTTGAGAATTGCCATGTGATGGTGTCGCTGACGATTCTGGGAATCTCTTTTTATAGTCTGTGATCAGGAATTGAAGATCCTGAACTATCTCGGCCGGTAATACTATCATTGGAGTGACCTGAGTATGTACCTGAGCCTGAATAGTTTCTTCCGTAAATATAACATCATCTCCGTCATCGTCAGTACTCTGGCATTTGACGTTGAGATCTGACGGGCTAGTAGCTTGTTCGAAGTGGTCATCATCTGATTCGTCAGCTTGAAGTATGTGAGAAGGAAGCAGTGATTGAACCCTACTGGGTGATGTTAATTCGGGCGTAATAGGGAGTTTGGTGACCTTTTTTGATGGAATTAACTCCGCTTTTTTCCATGGCGTCGATGATGTCGTCGTCGACGAGGTCGTCGACGAGGTCGTCGACGGTATCGCCGTCGATCGCTTTTCAAGCGTCGAGTGTCCCTTCGCCGATGAAGCTGTCGTCGACGAGGCGGTCGTCGACGGAGTAGCCGTCGACGGTGCCTTAGCCGTCGACGGAGTTGGCGTCGACGGTACCTTCGCCGTCGTCGATGCGGTCGTCGACGGTGCCTTCGCCGTCGTCGTGGACGTCGACGGCAGTTTTGTCGTCGGCGTCGTAGTAGCCGTCGACGGTGTAGTTGTCGTCGGCGGTGCTCCTACCGTCGTCGGTGTCTTCGTCGACGATGCGGTGGACGTCGACTGAATTCTCGTCGACGATGTCGGTGTTTTCTGTTTTGTCAACGTCGACGGAGATGACGACGGAGTTTTGACAAACGATTGCTGTTTTTTAATAAGTACAATCGACGATATTGACTTACCCGTCGTCGACGAGTGGGTGGTCGTCGTCGTTGAAGTCAAGGCTGACGATGCCACCGTCGTCGAGATCGTCGTCGTCGATGTGGAAACATAGTTCGTTTTTCTTGAAGATAATGTCATCGAAGTAGACGACGAGGACTGCGATGGCTTTCTGAAGGTTGCAGCATCCTTCACAGACGTATCAGATCTTGCCTCAGAAGACTTTGAAGTAGTCTTTTTGTGAGGGACGTCTGGATGGCCAGGGGAAGCCTCCCTTGGCCTTTTTAAGGACAGTTTTGAGGAAACTGAGGCCATTTCACTGCCCTCCGAGGAGAGCACCTCAACATCTCTGGTTTTTAGTCTGTTTAGCCAGAGGAGCAGTCTGCCTTCTCTATCCTTAAGGGTTTTGGTAGAGAATGTTCTACATACCCTGCAGTCCTTTACTGTGTGGTCAGGGTAGAGGCAGTAGAGGCAAGTCTCATGCTTGTCGTCGACGTGCAGTCTCTTCTTGCCACAAGAAGAACAAGCTCTGAATAGTCCTCTTTTCTGTTGTTCAGCCATATTTGAAGTAGAATCCAAGTTTTTGTGAAGAAAGTAAAGAATTTGAAGAAACCTGAGGAGAGCTCAGGTGGGGACTCCCTAGCACAACGTGCGGTAGAAAATCTGAGAGACTGAGGCTCCTGGCAGGAAGGTTCTAGAGGGAGGTGGTAGCTGATTGGCTACCTTTGGAATTTGGTCCTTTTCACAAAAGGACATAGATAGGCTACTGGGGCAAGGCCCTTAGGCCTATTTTTCTCTATGTATGTCTATAGGACATTACTTTTCTATTACCGGGGCTCCCATCTCGACGACGGGGAATGATTCAGGCATGTGAATCTATGAAAGACACCCATAATACTGGATAACCTGCCCCTCTCTACCCTGCCTCAGTCAGCCCAGGGCTGTAGAGGTCAGGGAGGCCAGTGTTGGACCCCAAAGGGCCCCCTGTCCAAAAGAATTCCCCAATCAGCAGATTAAGGGCACTGAAGCTAGTAGACCTAGCCAAGTGAAAATAAGACACACTCCTGAGGGATCCCCCTTAAAATTAGGTAGGGACCTCCCACAGATGGACACTGTTGGGCACAGCCAAACTTGGGACCTAAGGGCCCCAGACCTGACCTGTCCCTCCAGTAAGCCACACAGAGGGACCCAACCTCCAGCTGTAGGTAGCCAGAGGTTGACCCTGAGAGCCCAAAACAACTCAGTCTTGGAAAGAAAGGCCTCTATGGTGGAAAGTGATTGGAGGAAGCTGAGCCCAAAATTAGTGGAACCTCACTTCAGTACTCCATTTCAGCACCAGCCTTTTACTTTGCCAAAACACACCACAGGTAGAGATTCCCTATGGTGGAGACCCTCAGACACCCTTAGGGTGAGGGATTGCTTAGTGGACCATGAGATAGGGGGTAACCATGCCAGTGCTGGTACTTCCTTATATGGCCACTCAGGCAATATAGGCTTACCTGGCAAGGCTAGCCTTATCTCCTTTCGTTTGGGGGGGGGTTATGTAGGAAGGTAAATCCCTGACTATGGTTGCCCCCAACTTTTTGCCTGGTGTTTTGCTGGTTTTCTGACTTAGTTGACCTGGGGCCCTGCTATTCAGGACCCCAGGCCTACTGCTCTCTCTGTAAAATGGATTCCATGTACCTTAGGTACATATCTAAATTGGATACTGAGTAACCTTATCAGTCCCTGTACAGTGTACCTTAGGTACCCAGGGCATAGGTGTACCCAGGGCCTACCAGGGGCTGCAGCATGTATTATGCCACCCCTGGCTGGCCATCCAAATCTGACACAACTGGCTGCTTGACAGCTGGGGCAAGGTGGTGTAATCACCCTTTGCTTTAGATATAGTATACCTATATCTAACCCTAAAATGGACACACAGATCTCCTATCAGTCACTCCTAGGGCAGGCCTTAACAATCCTGAAGGCAGAGTGCTTGGAATCGTGTGAGATGGTGCTCTGGCATGAGCTGAGCCTGTCTGCGGCTTTCGGGATCCATCCCTTAGCCGTTTCCATGATATCGCATACCATATACTCTTAAGTGCATTATAATCCTCGCGGTTATGTGCCAACTCTGGTATCGCTTTATCAAAACATGTCGAGTAAGGTGTCATACGAATTGGAATACTAACCCCTCGCCAATTCTGGCGACGGGGTTAGCATTCCACCCTTCTAGAGGGACACGACATGTATGTAACCCCTAACCCCGGTTAAAGTCAGACAGAGCCTTAGCATCCACAAAATGGATGCTGCCACCGAGACACAAGTCTGCCCTCCTGCTGCTGGGAGTCCTCCCAGAGCAGGAGATAAGGACAAAGGGTTTCCTGCCAGGGGCGGTGCCAGCACCGTCCCAGACAGGGTTTTGTGTATTGTAGGTAGGCAGGGCTTTAGAGGAAGGTGACTGCACGTGGCACCCCGGTGCTCACTGTGCATAGGCTGGCTGGAACCAGTTCCAGGGTCACTCCAGACCCTGTGCTGGGGAAAAGCCCGCCAAGGAAGTGGGTGTAACCACCCCCCTCCTAGTCCCACCCATAGGGCAGGACTTAGTCGCGTGCCAGCCCCTTTTTACAGGATAAAGGTAGAGACTGGCCCCCTTCCAAATCAGATCATCTTTGAATCCTGAAACTACTTTCTGCGAAAGGAACTCAAGACTTCTTCCTAAGATTTCTCCCTTGTGACTAAGGAGTAGTCACCCTGCACCCGCAGGCACCATCTAAGAACACTGCGGTCTGCTGCAAGTCCTTCCTCCGGAATCCGACTGCCCAGCTCGACGAGAACCGGCTTCCCTGGCACCTCTGACCTCTACCCACCTCTACAGCCCAGCTGAGAACCGTGGGTGCGACGAGACCTCAAGGGACCGGCCATCTGCAAGACTGCACGACTTCTTTCCAGCAAGCCCGCCGAGTGAATTCCTGGTGAGTGCTTTGGGGTCCGAGAAGCCCCCACCCTGAGCAGCTCCAGCACCGAAGAGCAGCCCCCCAGCATCTCCACGATCTGCGTGGGGCCCTTCTGCTTTTTACTGCTCACCGCGTTGTTTGGCTACTAGCCCGCTGGCTTGTGGCCTTCCTGACGACGCCCGACGACATTTCTGCTGCTGGTCTGGTTGCTCCAGACTGGCCCTTGCTTCCCTCCATCGGAGAAGTACCCTGGACCCTCCTGGTCCACTCAAGACGCCATTTTAGGTCCACCGCGTGGGCCTTGCATTTGCCAAGACTTGTTGCCCAATCCTGGGTCCAGCGACGTCGACAGCAAGAACCTTCGTGGGACAGCTCGCACCTCCATCCTGGTCGCCGACAACGCCTCCTGGTCCGAGAGACTGCAGAGCCCAGCAGCGCCCACTCACCTGACTGCGGTGACTTCGCCCGGTGCCATCCTGGTGCCCACTTAATCACTGGCTAGTGATTCAAGAACTTGGTCCCCTCTGCTTTCAGGTTTTCTTCTTCCTTGATCCAGGCTTGGATCCATCGAACTTTTCTTCACTGGTCGCCTGCCAGCAACTTCTTCCTTCCAGGCTCCTGGTCCGGCAACGAGATCCCCGACGTCTTTTCAGACCTATGCAGCTGCAGCCCCTGGGCTAGGTAACTTCGGCACTCCGGTGTCCCAGCATAGCCTCACTATCCTAGGGTCAGGATCCACTGTCGTTTTCTTCCTACCAGGTCGGGTTCGCCCGTGAACACTAACTTTGCCTTTACTAGCCTCCATAGACTTTGTCCCGCATCCCGCGTGAGAGTGCACACTCTGCACCCGAGTCCCCTGGGTCTCCTAGTAGTAATCCAACGATTCCCTAGTCCAGTCCTAGCGATTCCAAAGCCTATTAGAACTGTTACTTACCTGCTAGTAATTCGCATTCCACTTTTAAAGTATATGTTTTTTCGTGCCCCTCGGGCATTTGTGTATAACGTGCTAACTTAAAGTATTTTCGTAAGAGTTTTGTTGTGTGCTTAGCTCCCTGTCTCATAAAGAGCCAGGGTAGTCTTGTTATAAATAAATACACTGTTTATTTTCATAACAACTTGTGTGGTGTCCTTTCACTGGGTGTTCAAGGGGTAATGTGATGGTAAAACAGCTGGCTTAACACGCCCTCTAGAGTCTTAGCCTTAGACTGCTCGTATCCATGCTACTAGGATAGCTGGTCTATAAGGTTGACTTACAACCAATCATCAATAAGGGTTGTTTGGACTGATATATAGTGATCACTAGAATAGTGAGCACTGCACATCAGGCCAACTTCTCACATGTACCATGGTTGGCGTGCCCACGTTGGAGCAACCAGGATGAGTGTCATCGAGTGTTGCTTTAGCTTTCGTGACACCAGCGGTATTAGAGGTGCTGGGGGAAAGCGTACGCAAATCTGCCTGACCAGTTCATCCATATCGCATTGCCCTGCGACTGTGGGTGCGGGAACCTGGCGGCAAAGCTTTGGCATTTTGCGTTTTCCCTTGTGGCGAACAGGTCTATCTCTGGATGACCCCACTGCTGGAAGTACGGGCGGAGTACTGATGGATGTATCTCCCACTCGTGCATCTGGTGGCTGTACCTGCTGAGCAGATCCGCCATCTGGTTGTCCTTGCCCGGGAGGTGCTCCGCCATGAGGAACATGTTCCTCTGAATGGCCCACTTCCACATGCTCTGAGCCAGATGAGAACTGTGGAGAGTGTGTACCTCCATGCTTTTGAATATAGTACATCGCGGTCATGTTGTCCGTCCGGATCAACACGACTTTGTTGCACAGATGTACCTTGAATGCCTTCATCGCCATGAAGATTGCCATCAGTTCTAGGTAGTTGATGTGCATCTTCTGTTGCTGCGTTGTCCATAGTCCCTGCACCGTGTAGTTGAGTACATGAGCTCCACATCCTTGGAGAGAAGCGTCCGTCGTCAGGATAATCTGTGGCACAGGCTCCTGGAACGGTCGGCCCTTGCAAAGGTTGTGTGGATTCCACCAATGCAGAGAGCTGTACGCCCGACCGGTCACCAACACTAGGTCGTTCAACTGTCCTTGAGCCTAAGTCCACTGATGAGCCAAGCATTCTTGGAGCGGACGCATATGTAGCCTCGCGTGCGGGACTATGAAGATGCAGGAGGCCATCATGCCTATCAACTGCATGAACACTCTTGCTGGAAGCGAGTGTTGCGGTCTGAATTTCTGGATTAGTGACTGGATGCTGTCGATCCGCACTGAATTTGGCTGAGCTGTGGCTGCCAGAGTATCTATTGTCGCGCCCAGATACTGCCGCACATGGGCTGGCTGAAGGTGCGACTTTGGGTAATTCAGTGAGAATCCCAGATTGTGAAGAAGGTGAATGGTGTGGGACATGTTGGTGGCGCACTGCTGGGCCGACTTTGCTTGGACAAGCCAGTCGTCCAGGTAAGGGTAGACGTGAACATTCTGCCTCCTGAGGTGCGTCGCCACAGTCGCCAGACATTTTGTGAACACCCTGGGCGCTGTGGTCACCCCGAAAGGGAGGACCTTGAACTGATAATGCTGATTCTGAATGGTGAATCTGAGGTATTTTCTGTGTGATGGATGTAGTGGAATGTGAAAATACGCATCCTTGAGGTCTAAGGTTGCGAGGAAGTCTCCCTGATTGAGCAACGGAAGAACCTGCTGCAGCGTTAGCATGTGAAAATGTTCTGAGAGAATGTATTGATTCAGGGGTCTGCGGTCCAGTATGGGTCTGAGGGACCCGTCCTTTTTTGGGATTAAGAAGTACAGGGAGTACACTCCTGTGCCTTCTTCCTCCACCGGCACAAGCTCGATTGCCCCTTTTTGCAGCATGACTAGTACCTCCTGCTGCAATAAGTGCAAATGGTCTGTGGACATAGGACGGTGTTTTGGTGGCATGTTGGGTGGAGTGGATGTTAACTCCAGACAATACCCCTACTGGATAAGTTTCCTGACCCACCTGTCTGTGGTGATGGATGTCCAGACTGGCAGGAACTGCTGGAGTCTCCCCCCGACAGGTGTTGTATGGTCGGGGGCAGTGACAGGGCGTCACTGTTTGTTGGTGGCGGAGGAGTGGGAGTTGTGGTTTCCACGACCTCTGCCCTTGGTGCTGTTGCCCCGATAGCCGCCTCTACTCTGCTTGGTGTAGGAGGACTGCGCCCCACCTTTGGTGTATTGCGTTTGCTGGGACATTTGGCCTCTGGAAACACCTCTTGCTTGAGCGACGAAAAGTACTGCCTCTAAACTGTTGGGACTGGAGAGCCCCCATGGACTTTGCAGTCTCAGTATCCTTCTTTATTTTTTCCAAGGTGGTATCCACCTCAGGGCCAAATAATCTATCAGGGTTTACAGGCTGATTGAGGATGGTGGTTTGCATCTCCGGCTTGAACCCGGAGATTCTGAGCCAGGCCTGACGTCGCAACATAACACTCGTGTTAATTGCCCTGGCCGCGGTGTCCGCCACGTCCAGTGCACATTTAATAGAAGCGTTGGAGATGAGCTTCCCTTCCTGAATAAGCATTTCTGCTGCCTCTTTATACTGATCTGGTAGATGCTGCAGCAGGGTCTCTAGGGTATCATAGTGTGCCCTGTCGTATCTGGCCAAGAGTGCCTGAGTGTTGGAAATACGCCAGATATTGGCCGCTTGAGCCGCCACCCTCTTCCCCGACGCCTCTAGCACCTTAGATTCCTTGTCAGGGGGAGGAGCATCACCAGTGGTTTGTGAATTCGCCCTCTTCCGGGCATTAGAAACAACCAGAGAGTCCAATGGCAATTGGCCCTTGATGCAGGTAGGGTCGCCAGGTGCCAGCTTATACTTTTTTTTCAATCCTAGGGTTGATAACCCTGGCACGTGTGGGTTCTTTAAAAATGTCTGCAGCATGTTTTAGAACCCCTTTCAGCATTGGTAGAGTCTTGACAGTCTTTTCTGCTGTTGAAAAGGTATCAAAAAGGAAGTCCACTTCAATCGGATCAGCATGCAGCTGGACGTCGTGGTTCTTAGCCGCCCTCTCAATTAGAGCATTAAATGCCGCAGAATCCTCAGTAGGAGAGGTTTTGACATTGTACACCGGAGTGTCCGGGGCATTTTTCTGATCTCCTGGGTCCCCTGCATCTGCCCAAGAGTCCTGTTGATCCCCAGGATCAGTGTTTGCAGGAAAGTTATACTCTTCATCAACACCTTCCCCAGCCTCCACATCTGAATAAGTGGGTGAGGGTGTTGCAACTGTTTGAGTCCGTGGAGCTCAACCAGAACTGGGGAGTCCGAAGGAGGCCTTTTGAGCTTCAAAGGAATCGTGTAGGACTCCATATGCTGTGCCGCCGTGATCTTCCTCTTGTAGATGGTAAGTTTCCCGGTGTCGGCGTCGATAAAGTGCTCAGACTGCTCCTCCATCAGGGGTTGTCGATGCTTCGAGCTCCCAAGTGACTGAGAAGGCTTCGACCCTGTAGACACCTGGACGGGCGTTTCTTCTACCGACCTTGGTGCAAACGCCTTTGGTGCCACCTTCGGCGGTAACGTGAATAGGATGGGCGCTGAGGGCTTTGGCGGTTTGGCAGCTGGCTTCGGGGTGGAAGCATCCTCCGGATCGACCGCGGAAGCCTTGTTCCTGATGCGCTGCAACGAGTCCGACACCTGCTTCGTGAAGGATGCGGACGGTTTAGTCGACCCGACAGACGTTCTCGGTCCCCCAGCGTGTGCAGACTCTAGCATCGATGTCTTGGCTTTCTCCGGCCGATGTGCGGACGTGTACTTCAACCGTGTCGACGGCCTTCGGAGCCGACGGCTTCGGTTTCGACGGCCTTGGCAATTGGTTTCGGCGCCCCAGTCTTCGGCTCTGCGCCCTTGGTCGATTTGGGCTCGTCGCTCTTGCTCGACTTTGGCTCGACGCCATTGGTCGACTTGACTGTCGACAGCCTTTTTTGGCTTCGGCTGCCCAGACACGTCGGAAGACGAGGAGGCGACCTGAGGGACAGGCGTCTTCTGTTTCGACGGCGTCTCCATCACTTTCGTCGACACCGAAGCTTTCACTTTTGGTTTGACCAATGGCGGCTCCGTAGAAGTGTCCGTAGCCGGGCCCGTAGGCGAGGCCATGGATCTGGGTGCAAGGTCTTGGGTAAGGCCATGTGGTGATCCCTCTACCTGAGCCTTGGTTAATGTTCGAACGGGGCATAGCTCTTCGCCCGAGCTATCTTCCGTGGCCCCATAGGCCTCATTGTAGTCTCCTACCTCGTCGACGACTTCTTCTGCCTCGAGCACATCGACGTCTGCGTCGTAGTTGTAGTCGATCTCCTCTGTTGGAGTGGAAATCGGCTCTCGATCTTCTTGTTCATCTACTTCTTCCCTCTCAAAGATGTGCATCGGTGCCGGGGCCGACTGCTGGGCCTCCTGGCGCGCCACGCGCCTAAGTCGACTCGTCTTCTTCGATCGAAAGCGGGAACAAGCCATACAGTTGGCTTCATCGTGATCCGGCGACAGGCACTTGTTGCACACCGGGTGGACGTCGATGTGGGGATACTTAGATCCGCAGACGGGACATTTCTTGAACGGACTCAGTTCCATGATGTGTCGTCGAAAGTCTTGTTGCGTCGACTGGTCCTCAAGCACCGAAGAGTCACGCGACTCCTCTGGACGTCCGACTCGGGAACTGAGCCGGAACAGAGTTGGGCACGGAACGCAAAACAATACAGACGGTATAGGAAAAGACCTTCGGGTCTTAAGAAAAGTCTATATCGATTCCGAACTGGAGTTATCGAATATGCATCCGAACCCAATGGCGGAAAAAAACAATCTGGGGATGGAGTCGATGCCCATGCGCACTGTAGTCCAGGGGAGGAGCCACCTATCTCGTGATACTTCGAAGACTCTTCCAGGACAACAATGTGCAATCATCCGGACCCAACACTAGGCAGCGATCTATGCTATAGATATGAATTCAGCAGCCCACATGCCTCGAACCCATGCGTGTGCATCTAAGTAAGATGAGTACTGGAAAGGATACAAGTCCCGGGGAGGCGGGAGGGCGTGTACAGATCTGCAGCTCTACATGCCAAGAACAGATGCATATTGGCTGCAATTGCTGCTAGATGCAGTCGTATGGAAGAATAAGCCAAGTTGGACCTTTGCAGGTGTAGAAGGTAGCAAATAATATTTTGGATGGAAACATCCAGTGGGTCAATGTGATTGTTACAGTATATTGCAAATCTTTTCCACTTAGCAGCACAGCATGCCCTAGTGGCGGGTCTTCTAGCCTCTTTAATTATATTCATACATTCTGGTGGTAAGTTTAAGTAGCCAAACTAAGACCTCAGGAGCTAGATCGCCAAATTCAGTTGGCTTGGTTCTGGGTGCCTTATTTCTCCATGGTTCTGTGTTAACAGGGATGGCGTGAGCCGTAATTTCTGATGTGGAACCAGTGAGAGATATAGTAGCGTGGTGAACCATGGCTGTCGTGCCCATGTGGGGGCCACTAGTATTAGTTTGAGAGACTGTTGTCAGAGCTTGCGTACTACTAGTGGAATGAGTGGGAGAGGCGGAAAAGCATACGCAAATCTGCCTGACCAAGAAATTCAATCGTCTGATCACTTTCTGATATAATTCATTTTAATGGGCCCGACAAAATCATTGCATAAAGCGCCACTCGCGCCAATTTGGCGTCGACAGTGGCATAAAGTATCGGTGGAAAAGCTGCTGGAAAGCTGGAAACAACCAACTTTCACAGATGAGGATTCAGCAGATACTGCATTAGCCAGATTCAATGACTCACTTAAGCAAGCCATTGACACTCTGGCCCCACTAAAGCTACATAAGCAATATCCCTCCTCCAAGCAAGAAACCTGGTATACACAGGAACTCAGAATAGAGAAGCAGAAATAGAATAGAGAAGCAGAAATGCAGACGAGCGGAAAAAGTATGGAGGAAATTGAGAACTGAAGAGAACAGGAAAACATACCAAGAGGCCCAGTCAACCTACTATAAAAATATAAAGCAAGCGAGAAAAAACAGTCTCACCCAACAACTCGCGGAGGCGGGTAATTGTCCAAGGGAACTGTTTAAAATTCTACAGAGCTTTGTTAAACCTACAGCCTGTGAGAGACCCGATGAATTCTCTCAGATCCTCTGTGATGAGATCTCGGTGTTCTTTGAAGATAAAATCAATCTTATCTACGATAAAATAATGGCCTCTAGTAGCGCTGGGAATAAGAATTCCCTCCCACATAACTCATCCTCCTGGACCTCTCCGCGGCTTTCGACACTGTCTGCCACCGCACCCTAGTACAGCGCCTCGGCAACATCGGAATCCAGGACAAGGCACTGGAATGGATCACCTCCTTCCTCGACGGAAGAACACAGAGAGTCCGCCTACCGCCGTACAAGTCAGAGGCCACCAAAGTCATCTGCGGCGTCCCTCAAGGATCCTCACTGAGCCCCACCCTCTTCAACGTCTACATGAGCCCCCTCGCGGCCATCGCACGCCAACACAACCTCAACATAATCTCCTACGCCGACGACACCCAGCTGATCCTCTCCCTGACCAACGACCCCACCACCGCCAGAGCCAACCTGCACGAAGGGATGAGAGATGTAGCCGAATGGATGACGACCAGCCGCCTGAAACTGAACTCGGACAAGACGGAGGTCCTCATCCTGGGCTCCTCGCCCTCCGCCTGGGACGACTCCTGGTGGCCCCCCGCCATGGGCACCGCACCCAAACCGACGGACCACGCACGCAACCTGGGCTTCATCCTGGACTCCTCCCTCTCCATGACCAGACAAGTAAACGCCGTCTCCTCGTCTTGCTTCAACATCCTGCGCATGCTACGTAAGATCTTCCGGTGGATCCCCACCGAAACGAGGAAGACGGTCACCCAGGCCCTCGTCACCAGCCGACTGGACTACGGCAACGCCCTCTACGCCGGTACCACCGCCAAGCTCCAGAAGAGACTCCAGCGGATCCAGAACGCCTCGGCCAGACTCATCCTCGACATCCCCCGACGCAGCCACATCTCCGGACACCTGAGAGATCTGCATTGGCTCCCGGTCAACAAGAGAATCACCTTCCGTTTCCTCACCCACGCGCACAAAGCCCTACACGACCAAGGCCCGAGCTACCTCAACAACCGGATCAACTTCTACACTCCCAAGCGCCTCCTCAGATCAACCAGCCACGCCCTCGCCGCCGTCCCCCGCATCCGAAGAGCGACAACAGGAGGAAGGTCCTTCTCCTACCTGGCCGCCAAGACCTGGAACTCACTCCCGACCGACCTGCGCCTGACCCAAGACCACCTCTCCTTCAGGAAGAAGCTCAAGACCTGGCTGTTCGAGCAGTAACGGCACCCCCCCCGCCCCCCATCCCAGCGCCTTGAGACCCTACGGGTGAGTAGTGCGCTCTATAAATGACTTGATTGATTGATTGATTGATCCAAACAAAACAAAAATCTATTATCCTTCCCGCCAATCTGCGACATAGATCTCCCCCCTCTCAGCCACATAAAATCTGGGCCCCCCCAATGACTTCCTTCCTGCCAAAATGGTCGCCCCTCTGATCACCCTCTTAGGACCTTCCATTCAGTCTGTGATGAACATCTCACTGACAGAAGGACAGGTCCCAATGGAATGGAAGAAAGCGGTGGTGAACCCAATAAGGAAAAAAGCGGCATCCCCATGGACAGACCTTTCGAACCTCCGGCCCCTATCTCCCTCCTGCCGTACATCAGTAAGATAACCGAGAAGCACGTGAACACCCACTTATCCAAACACATCGAAGCAACGGAGGGCCTGGACTACTCACAATCTGGGTTCAGGCCCAACCACAGCACCGAATCAGCCCTCCTAGCAGTGACCAATAACATCAGGATGACGCTGGATGGAGGGGGGTCTATGATTCTGGTGCTGTTGGATCTATCCGCTGCTTTCGATACGGTGTCACATGAGGTGCTTCTCGGTCGTCTGAGGGATGTGGGACTAGGGGGTGTGGCTCTGTCCTGGATGGAGAGTTTTCTTTCAGGCCGCTCTCAAGAAGTCAGGCTGGGCTCCCACAAATCCATCTCTAGGGAGCTCACCAAGGGAGTGCCACAGGGCTCATGCCTAAGCCCCACATTATTCAATGTGTACGTGGCCCCCTTGGCTGACTTAGTGAGATCCTTTGGGTTCACCCCAGTGTCGTATGCCGACGACACCCAACTTCTGTTCCCTTTTAAGACCTTCACGCCTGCACTAAAAAAATCGTTTGCAGATGGAATGAGGGCAGTGTCAGAGTGGATGGCTAAGAACTGCCTACAGTGTAATGTAGGAAAAACACAAGTAATGCTGTTCGGGGAGGCAACGAAACTATGGTCCCCTGAATGGTGGCCCTTGGAACTAGGACCTGTTCCCAGTCCTAAACAGACCGTTAAAAACTTGGGAGTGCTATTAGATCAAGCACTAACAATGAAAGATCATGTAAACCAAGTGGCCGGCACCTGTTTTCGTGCCATTGGACTGCTGAGAAGGGTTTTTCCATACTTACCTGACAGTCATAGGAAGACACTGGTCCAGGCGTTAGTCATCAGCAGATTGGACTAGTGCAATGGTCTTCTTTTATCAGCTAATGAAGAACAGCTTAATAAAATGCAAATAGTCCAAAATACTGCGGCGAGGTTAGTCCTCAACGTTCCTCCTAGGACCCCCTCCCGCCCTCTGCTAACAAAACTCCACTGGCTCCCAGTGCGGCAACGCATTAAGTTCAAAATCTTATGCACTACTCACAAATGTCTGTCAGGTACTGGGCCCAAGTATCTGACAAAAGTTCTCACCTTACGTTTCTGGACGCTCCTTACGCTCCAGCAATCTACAGCTAATACAGGTACCTAGAATTACAAAATCCAGACATGGAGGTCGCGCCCTTGCCCACACTGGACCTGTCCTTTGGAACCCACTGCCTCAGACACTGAATCAAATCACTAACCACCTAACCGAAAGTCCCTCAAAACTCATTTATTCATAAATATCTAAACCACATAATCAAAGTCTAACTAACCTTCTGACCATGGATCAGCACAAGTTGTATTCTTCCACTGGCAAAAGCGCGGAGATACCCCTTCGGGGGTCGAATCAGGCGCTATATAAGAATATAAATAAATAAATAATAAATTGCATTCCCCTCCGACCGTGGGTGTGGAAACCTGGCGGCAAAGGTTGGGCATTTTGCGTTTTCGCTTGTGGCTGCCCCCACCTCTGGAAAAATGGTTGGAGAACCTGTGGGTGCAACTCCCATTCGTGAATCTGTTGTGACTGACGACTCAACAGATCTGCTATCTGATTGTGAATTCCTGGGAGGTGTTCTACAGTCAGGTGTATGTTTTGAGGGATGGCCCATCTCCAAATGTTCTGTGCAAGCTGGGACAGTTGCAAGGAGTGTCCCCCCCCTGTTTTTGTATATAATACATAGCTGTCATATTGTCCGTCCGGATTAGAACAGCTTTGTTTTGTAATTGAAACATTTTGAGTGCTAGGAAAATTGCTAGCAACTAGGTATGTTAAGTAGTAAAGCAGCTGTAGCAGCTTTACCTCTGGTAGAGTGATCCCTAGGCTGTAAATTAGACCCCTGTCCTGAAAATCTGTGATGATTGGGATTTTAAAAAAGGGAGTTTGTGAAGGACATTTCCTATAAGCAGTTAAAGCTGCCAGGTTAACTTTAATCGAATGAAACTGAAGGCCAGATTGAGCTAAGTGTAGCAAGTAAGGAAGGATGACATCTTCCTTGCAGGAGGTAGGATCCACATTCTTAGACAAACACCAGATGCAAAATCTCTTCCATTTATATTATTTTAGCAGTTTTATATAGCGCAAACTTGACCCGAATCGGGTATCAGAGCGCTTTACATCGCACTAGTTAAATTACATGAGGGCACATTCATTTTTGTTAGGCACGGGGCGATTAAGTGATTTGCCTAGAATCACGGGATGTTTATATGCATAGTAAGTGCGTGTAGATGGCAGTTTGGCCGCCTTCAATATCTCCATGTAGTCCTGAGTGAGATTCAAATGTCCGTACTGTACTAACTCAGGAGCCATGCCGCCAAATTCAACGACGAGAGGTTGGTGTGAACAATCTGTCCGCCGAAATTAGTTAGAAGGTCCGGCCAGCATGGAAGACGGAGATGCGGCAGGAGAGAAGGGTGGAGTAGGTCTGTGAACCACCTCTGACGTGGCCACTGCAGAGCAACGAGGATCTTCTTGGCCCATGATTGTGAGAGCTTGATCAGTACTGTCAGGATCAGGGGAATTGGAAGAAAAGAGTAGAGAAAGCCGCCTAACCAGTTGATCCACAGTGCATTCCTTAGAGTCCGTGGTTGGTAAAACCTGGAGGCGAAGTCGCGGCATTTGCGGTTTTCTGTGGTAGTGAACAGATAGACCTCTGGAGTACCCCATCTTCCGAAGATGTCTCGTACCACTTTGTCATTTAAGGCCCGTTCGTGATTTTCTTTAATGAGTCTGCTGAGAGCATCCGCCTGAGCATTTTGAACACATGGGAGGGGAGATGCTGCGATGTTCACATTCCTGGCCAATAGCCATTTCCAGATGGCCTGGGCTTCGAGAATGATAGAGATCTCAAGGCCCCCTGCTTGTTGAGATAGAACATTGTTGTCGGAATGTCCGTCTGGACAAGCAGGGAACTGGTGTGAAATGACAGCTGGAAGGCTTTCAGCGCCAAATTAACTGCTCAAAGTTCCAGGAAGTTGATGTGGTATGTGGCCTCCTTCCGGGACCACGTATCCTGTATCTGAAGGTGGTCTGAATGCGCACCCCAGCCGTGGAGAGAAACATACGTCACTATGGTTTGAGTCGGTATCTCCTTGTGGAAGGGAATCCCCCGTAGGAGATTGCGGGGAGAACACCACCATGGGATGGACTGGAGGACCTGCTGCGACAGCTGAATCCGGTCTTCCCAATCCCCTAGTTTCTGGTCCCACTGATCCTCCAGACATTCTTGCAGGGGTCCCATATGGAGGACTGCATTTTGAGTGAGGAAAATACAGGAGGCCATGGAGCCCAGGAGAGAAGATACCTTCCTCAGTCGGGGAGGGCATGGTCATGAGAGCCTGAGCCTTCCGCAGGATCGATAAGCATCTCTTCTTCGAAGGGGACACATTTGCCGTGTGACAATCGATAATGGCTCCCAGGTCCTGTAGACATTGGACAGGAGTCGAGAGACTTTGTGAGGTTTATGTGGAGGCCCAAACGAAGGAGGAGATTGGAAGTCCAATTAAAATGTAGTCGCGCTTCCTGAGAGACAGCTGGCTTGATCGCCAGTCGTCTAGCTATGGTAAGACTAACACCTTGTTCTTCCTTAGATGTGCAGCAACTACGACCATGCATTTGGAAAATGTCCAGGGTGCTGACTTCAGGTCAAAGGGAAGCAGAGAGTATTGATAGTGGTTGTTGCCTATGGTGAATCGCAGGAACTTGCAAGGTTTCCTCGCTATGGACATGTGGAAATATGCATCTTGCAGATCTATTGCGCATAGCCAGTCTCCCTGATGAAGCTGAGGGTAGATTTGATGCAAGGACCACATTCAAAACTTTTCTCTGCGAATCCATTTGTTCGCATGTCACAAGTCAAGGATGGGTCTGAACTCGTTCTGGTCTTTTTTGGGGACTAGAAAGAACCAAGAATACAGTCCTTTTACTCTCTGTGCAAGAGGAACCGGTTTTATCGCCCTTTTCTGTAAGAGGATAGTGGCCTCCCCTGTAGCGTAAGCGAGTTGGAAGAATCGACGGAGGAGGGCTTGTGAAAAGTAGCAAGTATCCATTGCGCATATTTAGCACCCAATTGTTCAGAGTTATTTTCTGCCACTCAAGACAGTTAACTTTGAATGCTTCCCCCCATTAGAGTGGGTAACAGAAGAGGGGGAAGTAACCCTTCAGGGCTTGTAACCAGCAAGGGCCTTGTTCCCTTGTGTACACTGCTTGTTGGACCGTCCTCTCAACTGGTGTTTCTGAAACAGCTGAAAAGACTGCTGAAACTGCTGTTGATTGGACGGACGGCTTTGAAATCATTGGAACTTCTAGGAGGAATAACACAGTTGGAATGGACGGAAGGCTTTGAGTTGTTCTTTAGGCTTCTCTAGACCTACAGCCTTTAGTCTCCATTTCCATCTTCATGCGAGCCATCTCTTCATCCACATGGGAACCAAAGAGGGTCGTGCCAGAGAATGGTAGATTAGAGCACCTCCGGCTTCAGTGAAGTAAGGCAAAGCCAGGAATGCCTCCGGAGAGCAACTCCGTAGCAACACCCATGGGCTGACGGGAGCGAAGTATCCGCTGCAGCACTGATTTGATTCGAAACCATCAGTCCTTCGTTCAATATCTCATGAAAGTCCTCCACTTGTCCATGGGCAGGAGGTCCACAAACTGTTGAAGTGACTCCCACAGGGATCGGTCATACCGGCCCAGCAAGGCAGTAGAGCTGGCCGCCTTCATGGATGTAGCTGCAGTGTTGCAAACTTTTCTACCCACCGAATCCAGCCTACGGCTTTCTTAATCAGGTGGTACAGCGGAGCCGTAGCATGCCATTTCTTTGCGGCCACCACGATGACCAAGTCCGGGGTGGGGGTCCATTTGGAGGAAGGCAGGATAAGGATCCGAATCCAGTGGGCGGTATTTCTCCTGAAGCCTAGAAAGCACAGATTTTATAGAAGATGTCAAGAATAGTTCCATAGCAGGTTCCAATAAACCAGGCACCAACGGAAGCAAGGGACGAGATGCTGATCTCTGCTGGAGAGTTTCAAATATAACTGAAGTCGATGGCAAAGGGGCAGACAAGGGAATGTTCCGTTTTGACGCCCCTCTGACCTGAACCTCCTGAAAGGTGGTGATATCAATGGGAGACACTCTGAGGAGGAGAGTCCGTTCGAGCAGGAGTACCTCCCGTACTCGTGGAAGAAGAGTCCCTGGTATGCCAGGAGCAAGATCTCTCGTAGCGATGGCAGACATCGCATTGAAGACTGGCAGTAGCTACGGGAAGGATGTCACGGCCAAGACAGTGACCTTGGTCTTCGAGGCTCTGCAGGACGCGTGGGCTGAGGAGCTGTGGGCCCAGGCTGAGGCAGAGAAGGAGTCAGAGAATGAACCGGAAGAGGAGGTGGTGGTGGTGGAGTTGAAGGCACTACCACCGGTTGACGAGGAGCAGGAGGCATTCTTCACGGTAAATAGGTACGGGAGTACTACGAATCTGTCAACATAGACAGGCTCACTACGGAGCAAGTCCTGAAACAGTACCTCGACGTCTAATGTCGGTGGGGACTCCTCTACGTCAACCTTCTTGTAGACGTCGATGGCGATCAGCGGTGTTGCATCGATGGCAACTACCGGTGACTCCGATGGACTACGATGACGCCTCGACGTCAATCTGTGTTGATGGGTCAACGTTGAACAAAGACATCTGCAACGGCGATCTCGGCCGAGATCTCGCCGTCCTTTTCCTCGGCCTCGCTTCGGCCCAGAGTCGACGGACAGCATATCGTTGTCAAACCTGCTCGACGTAGTAGTCTTAGACGTCGACCATGACCGGCGTTGTTTTTCCACTGTTTTTTGACTGGGGAGCCCCCCTGAGGTCGAAGCATGGGTTTTGGCAGAGGACTTACCCTCTCCTTGCCCAGAGGTTGTAGATGCTGTGTTCGGTCTTCGCTGCTCCAACCCTTTGAGTCGAATCTTCTCCCGGTCACGCAGGGTGAGTCTAGAAAAGGTTTTGCAGAAAGCGCAGGTATCAGGCACATGAGCGATAGGCAGACACAGACTTGGCCTTTCTACCACAGTCAAGACACTTGTCGAACAGAGAAGGCATCATGACAAGAAAACTGTAGAAATTCTGCCAAACAAGTACAGCAGAAGGTAGATACAGGCCAAAGACGTCGAGTGAAGTAGCAGAAATTCAAATACTTTAATAAATTCTGAAGAAAATACCAAAAAAGGTAGAGATCAATGCTCCAGGGTCCTGCTAGCAGGAGCCGGAAAAAAGAACTGAAAGTAACTGCCACTGGCTGTGCAGCATGGGATACTGGGGGTCTGTGGAGACTTAAAGGCACAGTATCCATTTGCAGACAATGGCAGCCTATGGGGGCTTCTCTGTCCAACCCTTTCATCTCGATCATGAAAAAAAGGAGTTTTGTGAAGGGGAGGTTTCTATGTGTTGAAAGTCAGTAAATTACTAAGTTTAAAAGTTAACTGGCTATTTTTTCACTTCAAGATTAAGTAATTACCAGTGTAGCCTAGTTCGTTAGGCTGCATTATTGTCTGTATCTCTTAAGTGTATAAGCAGGTCTTCCTGAAGAAAGGCAGAAGATGACAACTTAAGAAGATATATCCAAAGAAGTGCTCCGGGGTCCACGCACATGGGCGGGACTATTCACATGATTTGGACTATACACGGAAATCCCCTACAAGAGAATAGTTTTAGGCAGTTGTGGCATGATTAAAAGTCTGTAGATTTGTGGAGTTGGTACATTTACTTTGGCACACTTGAATTTTTGGAATTTAGCATCAGTACAATGGACAAATTTGGGAGTGGAGCTACAGATCCATGTGCAAGAGTGAATAAAAAGGAAGTGACGTCAGCATACAGGTTGGGTGCCTAAATGTACCTCTGTACAATCACTCTCAGTGTGGTGTAAGGCCGTCACAAGAATCTGACTGCACATACCACCAGTACACAGCAATTTATTATAGAAAGGCAGATCCAGTCCAGTGTCTGGGATGTTTAAAAGCCGGAGGAATCTTTGGTTCGAAGAATCCAACAGAACAGCAATTTATGCGTCAATAGTAACTTAGGAGAAAATAACTATCTTAAGAGAAGAGACCCAATATGATTGTCTGCTTTTTAAAATATACAAAAAAACAGCATAATAAACAATGTGCATGCATTATCAAAAGGGTACGAGGTTACATTGAAATGATCCTGATAAAAATAAACATTTGTTCAATGCAACTCCAAGATTTTAAAAGGATGAAGGAGGCTACACCAACATTGCTCATGCATTAACCGTACACTGCCTACAGACTTAAATCACAGAATTCCCTGTTCAATGCAATATAGTTTAAGACTCAGACTATAATAAAGACTGTGAACTAGAAATAAATAAGAAATAATTAAATGCAAAATGTTACTTACCTAGTACCCAACTCAGCCAACAAAAATGCCAAGAGATGTTTTGGCTGCCGATGTAAACTAAAAAGAAAAGAGTGGGTATTACTTACAACCAGTTAAAAACTCACAGAACATAAAAACAAGACCATGAAAACTGAGCCCAGTTATCGGAGTACTGCTGTAACTTAAATCCAGAAGATATAGCTTAAAAGCAATAGGCAGTTTATTGAAGCCTTCTTTCATGCGGGTTAGTGGTTGCCAATCTTAAAAGGAGAGGAAGGAAATGTTGCTTAGCTGTAATCCTAGTTCTCTTCTTGGGTAAGCCTCGGCATAGCTATAAGCACCAATTATGATGCCAACACGCAGGATCACAGAGCACTTCTAAACATTAAGAAAAAAGTGTATGTGTGTGTGTGTATATAAATATACACATATATATACATATATATATACATATATATATACATACACATATATACATATACATACACATACATACACATATACATACACATATATATACATATATACACATACTTGAAACGAACGGATGGTGTACAGTGGCTTCTTTCCGTGGGGCAACCTTGTGTGTTTAATTGAATTAGCAGCTGCCCCCAGCTGCGAGGAGAGAAGCTCACCGCGTCAACGCGGGTCCAAGCCAGCGCCAGTGTGGTGTTGGCTGAGGAGACACAAAGTTCGTCAAATTGCAACTACAAAGCGGAGACAGGTGAACTTTTGGAAAACCCACAGCTCCACTTGGATTTTGATGGTTTTATTTTGGGGCATACATGAACGGTAATTGTCGGCACTACAGGACCCATAATGCTGAACTAAGCCACGCCCACTGGGGCGGGATCCCGTAGTATATAGTGCTGACTTATCCGTCCTATGTGCCTCTTGCCTGCCACTGACGAAGGGATTTTTCATTCCCGAAACATGTTTGGCGTATAGACTGCTGCGGGCCTCTTTAAGATTCCCTGTTGCAAGCTGCAATTAAATACTTGAAACGAACGGATGGTGTACAGTGGCTTCTTTCCGTGGGGCAACCTTGTGTGTTTAATATACACATACATACATATATATATAGTGGTGTTAGGCTCGTGCAGATGGCAACAACAAAGCATGACCTGAACCGTGGACTAGGTGTGCCTTTAATTATGACATTTGCGCTTGGGGTCACAGCACCCACTGAGGTAAGAAGGCACGGACTGCATCTCCCAAAATGCTGCGAGGCCACGCCCATCGGGGCGGGGAGGTGATTAAGAACAAGGTGTGCCAGAAAACGCTTTTCCCCATTGCCTCCTAAGAAGCCACTGAAGAAAGGACATCCGCCCTGAAACGCGTCTGGCTCCTACTTTGGCTAATACGTGGTGCCTTTTCAAAGTTGTTCCTGTCAGCATGCTGCCATTAAATGAACTTTTCAAACAAAGAAGGTTTCCGTAAGGTTCTTCACAAAATTGGAAGTCTGCAGTTATGGATATACATATATAGAGATATGCAGTTATGGATATACAGACAGACAGACAGATATATATATATATATATATATATATATATATACACATACATACATACATACGAGTCGCTATACACTAGCATTAATCATGAACAAGGTCTGCAGGGTGTTAAATACTTTTTGAATACACGTCCAGCAGAATATGTACTTCACAATAAGATGCTCATCTCACTGATCACTTGGTGTTTGAATAACAATTTCTTTACTTTTGGCAAAGAGGTGTTTAGACAGAAGCGAGGGGTGGCAATGGGGGCCTGCTTCTCTCCGAGCTACGCGTGTTTGCACGTTGGGTTATGGGAGAAGCAGGTCCTCTGGAAAAACTACCGACAAGAAATGGAACAAAGAATCTGTCTATGGGTACGCTTTATAGATGATGTTTTTATTGTTTGGAAGGGCGACAGTCAAAGTGCAAAAGACTTTGTTGAAAAACTGAATGTAAATGACTACAACCTGTATTTTACGTCTCATTGTAGCAAGAGCTCAATTGAGTTTTTAGATGTTCAAGTACAGGTAGCAGACAACAAATTTATCACTACTGCATATAGAAAGCCAACTGCAGGTAATGCGACCCTCCACGCATCTAGCGCGCACCCAAAACACCTAATTGCCAGTATACCCTACGGGGAAGTATGGCGTTTAAAACTAATATGCAGTACCCCCGAAGAATATGAGAAATGTAAAAACGCAAGTTTAGAGAGGTTGAGAGTCCGAGGGTATACAAAGGACATGCTTAAAAGAGCTACCGTCAAGGCAGATTAAAGACCTCGAATAGAACTCTTACCACCAGATATCGAGGCAGATAATGAAACTGTAAATAGTAAAGAGGCACCAAGACGGATCACCACGTTCAGTAGACAGGAACGTAAAATAAGAGCAATATTGAACAGAAATTGGCCAATTGTTTTAACCGATAGCATTTTAAAAGAAGACCTTTCTGAAAAACTTCAGGTAACTTAAAAAATGCAAAAACATGGCCGCATATGTATCACAACCACTGGTAGCAGGGGCTCCTGCATCTCTGTGGTTGCCAACCAAACAAGGTTTCTTTAAATGTACAACCTGCCGGGCCTGTAATTTTGGTGTGAACACCACTAAGTACAACACCCCTTTTAGTGATTGCGAATACAAGATTAAAGAAAATTATGATTGTCGTACAGAATTTGCTGTATATATACTTACATGTACATGTGGGCTCAGATATGTGGGCAGCACTATCAAACCAGTGCATGTAAGAATATTGCAGCATATACGAGCAATTATTAATAGTGATCCCACCTACCCGGTAGCAAGGCATTTTAAGGCAATACATGATAAAAACATCAATTGCTTAACTTATTTTGTCATTGATGCGGTACCGGTACCCAAAAGAGGTGGGGACAGAGAAAAGCTTTCAAGGCAGTTGGAGACGAAATATATTTTAAATCTGAACAGTAAGTCTCCAAATGGATTGAATAACACGGAAGACATGCACACGTTCCTATGAAAACTATAAAATATAAAATACGGCAAGAAGTGAAATCAGATTTTTTATGCAAAAGCAGAAGCCAATCTCTCATTCCCAAAAAAGTTTTTAAATACACTTATATTTTGTTCATTGATATATGCACAGAGCACTTTTTAAGCCAAATACAGACAACATATGTGGTTTTGTGCCCGGGCTCGGACCCAGAATCATAGAGAGTTGTAGAATATTAAGTATGCTATGTCAATTCAGTGGTTTTGGAGATAGTTGTCGATAGGCAAATTTTGCACATATAGGATGATGTTCCTCTATGTACTGTAACTGCGTAATTTTGCACATTATTGGTTTTAAAGCATTTTATGCTGTTATTCTTTAATAATTTGGTATTTTAGAATTTTAATATGAACCAATCGAAATTTTGCACAACAGTAGATTGATTTTCTAGCATTCAAGCTGCTGTATTTAATTTTCTAAAATGGAACTAATTTTAGATTATTTTAAATAATGTAAAATATTATGAAATTGCATTTGTTCATATTTATTGCTTATTTAATATTTATGACATATTTTGCACATTATGTAATACTTCTTATCGAAACATCAACTATCAATAGTCAAAGCCATTAAGAATATATGAGGAATTAATATATTGTGAAGCATACAAAAGGAGGAAAAGGCATTGTCTTAAATAGTATTTCGTCACTTATCACCACGTGGTGTGAATGGTTGAAAAAATTAAGTATTTAACCCCTTCGACGCTCATGACGAGCTGGGCTAGTCATGAGGTAGCCTCCTCGCACGCTCATGACGAGCCCAGCTCGTCATGAATAATGGGTTTTTGTAAATCCCAGCGCAGCAGCAGAATATCGACCGCACGCATGCGGTTAATGTGGAAGGTTACTGCATGGTCGCCATGTGATCAAGGTTACTTGATAATCGAAACGCGTCATGCCAGAGAAGGATCGTGAGAAGAGAGAATAAATCTTCCTGAAATATTTACTTGCTGCGTGGTGGTCCGTTATTCTGTGGTACAAAGCACGCCATATGCAGAATCTACAAGGATAGATAGATCAATCAATCAATCAGGTCATTTGTAGAGCGCACTACTCACCCGTAGGGTCTCAAGGCGCTGGGTTGGGGGGGGGGGGCCGTTACTGCTCGAACAGCCAGGTCTTGAGCTTCTTCCTGAAGGAGAGGTGGTCTTGGGTCAGGCGTAGGTCGGTCGGGAGTGAGTTCCAGGTCTTGGCGGCCAGGTAGGAGAAGGACCTTCCTCCTGTTGTCGCTCTTCGGATGCGGGGGACGGCGGCGAGGGCGTGGCTGGTTGATCTGAGGAGGCCCTTGGGAGTGTAGAAGTTGATCCGGTTGTTGAGGTAGCTCGGGCCTTGGTCGTGTATGGCTTTGTGCGCGTGGGTGAGGAGACGGAAGGTGATTCTCTTGTTGACCGGGAGCCAATGCAGATCTCTCAGGTGTCCGGAGATGTGGCTGCGTCGGGGGATGTCGAGGATGAGTCTGGCCGAGGCGTTCTGGATCCGCTGGAGTCTCTTCTGGAGCTTGGCGGTGGTTCCGGCGTAAAGGGCGTTGCCGTAGTCCAGTCAGCTGGTGACGAGGGCCTGGGTGACCGTCTTCCTCGTCTCGGTGGGGATCCACTGGAAGATCTTGCGTAGCATGCGCAGGATGTTGAAGCAAGACGAGGAGACGGCGTTTACTTGTCTGGTCATGGAGAGGGAGGAGTCCAGGATGAAGCCCAGGTTGCGTGCGTGGTCCGTCGGTTTGGGTGCGGTGCCCAGGGCGGGGGGCCACCAGGAGTCGTCCCAGGCGGAGGGCGAGGAGCCCAGGATGAGGACCTCCGTCTTGTCCGTGTTCAGTTTCAGGCGGCTGGTCGTCATCCATTCGGCTACCTCTCTCATCCCTTCGTGCAGGTTGGCTTTGGCGGTGGCGGGGTCGTTGGTCAGGGAGAGGATCAGCTGGGTGTCGTCGGCGTAGGAGATTATGTTGAGGTTGTGTTGGCGTGCGATGGCCGCGAGGGGGCTCATGTAGACGTTGAAGAGGGTGGGGCTCAGGGAGGATCCTTGAGGGACGCCGCAGATGACTTTGGTGGCCTCTGACTTGTACGGTGGTAGGCGGACTCTCTGTGTTCTTTCGTCGAGGAAGGAGGTGATCCATTCCAGTGCCTTGTCCTGGATTCCGATGTTGCCAAGGCGCTGTACTAGGGTGCGGTGGCAGACAGTGTCGAAGGCCGCGGAGAGGTCCAGGAGGATGAGGGCCGCTGTTTCTCCGTTGTCCATCAGAGTTCGTATGTCATCGGTGGCGGCGATGAGGGCGGTCTCGGTGCTGTGGTTCGCTCGGAAGCCAGACTGTGAGGGGTCGAGGGATCCATTCGTCTCGAGGAAGGCGGCCAGCTGTTTGTTGACGGTCTTCTCGATGACTTTGGCCGGGACCGGGAGGAGCGAGATGGGACGGTAGTTCTTGAGGTCGGTGGGGTCTGCTGTGGGTTTCTTGAGAAGAGCGCTGAGTTCGGCGTGCTTCCAGCTCTCAGGGAAGGTGGCGGTGTCGAAGGAAGTGTTGATGATGTCCTGCAGGTGGGGTGCGATGACAGCGTCGGCCTTGTTGAAGACGTGGTGAGGGCAG